>NW_026867462.1:0-182071 GCF_020745735.1 Hemiscyllium ocellatum | reverse complement strand
TTTTACTTGTGCTCTCTGCTAGGATCTTGTTGCTTGCAGAGCACACACAAGCTATTCTTCCCAGTGAAATATTCATCCATGGCATTTCTTCCATCTCGCTAAAACTGATTTGGTATCCTGACATTCTCTAACATGTGGTTTTCATCATCACATGATTTCACCCACTAACCACTAGCCAGGGGGCCCACCTCACTAATTTCTATTTTTGCTCTCAGTTTATTATCAGTCCTTCAGTTGACAACTTTTCATTATTTTCTTTTCTTTGAAAAAAAATATTGTTTCAGTACTCTGGCACTATTTTCTGGTGCATTTTTAATTTTGTACCCCTGACCCTACTTTTATTGTTTTTCATATCATTGATGGATGCACAACCTAGTTATTTTTCCTTAAAATTTCCAAAGGTTCCTTCAATTACATGCCCACTTCAATCATTTTACTGATTAATAATAGAATAATGGAAAAATTCTATAATATAACTTACAGTGTAATTTCCATTGCTCAATGAATCAGTTGCTGTTAATGTCAGGGCAATGCTCTCCACCAAGTCTAATATTGCATCCTCCAATCTCTCACAGTAGAATCGGGTCATCAGGTTTAACTCCTGTCGCTGTCACTATTCAGCAATTTACTAATTCCTTTTCCATCATCGTCTGTCAGAAGAAAGTGAACAAAACATGCAATTAAAAAATCTGATGTAAAAAGTTAAAGGAATATCACACCGAAAGCCTACTTTCAACCATTGACACAAAAATATTAATTTGCAATAAATAATTGTGCAATTTTACTTGCAGACTCTTCTGTCTCTATGCAGCAATTTCACAAGGATTAATGGTCTCTTTCTCCTCCTACGTGACAGAGTCAAAAACCTAAATTGTTTCAGTTCTCATTAGTTATTTCTAATCACTCTGCCCAGAGATAGCAGGCTGAACTTGAACATACTTAAGAATTCTAACCCTGCACCATAGGACCCTTCATTGCTGTGTTTTACTAGTATATTAGATTAGACTGACAGTGTGGAAACAGGCCCTTCGGCCCAACAAGTCCACACCGACCCACAACCCTAACCTAACACTACGGGCAATTTAGCATGGCCAATTCACCTGACCCGCACATCTTTGGACTGTGGGAGGAAACCGGAGCACCCAGAGGAAACCTACGCAGACACAGGGAGAGCGTGCAAACTCCACACTGTCTGTCGCCTGAGTCAGGAATTGAACCTGGGTCTCAGGCGCTGTGAGGCAGCAGTGCTAACCACTATATGTTGCTACCCAGAAATGTTATCACACAAAATGAGTTCTTTCCCACTGCAACTTCTTTTGTTGTTTTTTAGTATAACAGGCAGCCACCACCAGTAAAACCTCATGTGTATCCATCCAATTGATGATTTACAAGCACAGCCTTTTTTGGGCAATGCAATACCAAATATAAACATGGCAGGGGACGTAGTAGGAAGAGAGGGAAGAGATAAAATCAAAATGGAGTTGAAGGGGAAATAAAGCAGTGTATGCCTCTGTGGTATTCCATCCCTCTAAAGGCATTGAGATGGACATTCTGCGCCACATCTCCAAGGACACCCGGGCTTGAATGGAACCAGAGAAGGACAGATAGTTAACTCCCTCCACAGCCACATTGCCAACACCTGTTTACAACCAGCCTGACCATCCAACTGATGTTATGAGCTGGTTCAGGAAACTGAATTCCGTGTTTCCATGTAGCAGGATCGTGAGCCTAGATGATCTCTCCTGCTGCCACAGATCATGTATGAGGGGATAAAACAACTGTTTTTGTTCATAGGTGGTCTGCCCAGTGGCCAAGCACCAAATACCATTCATCTGCAAGTTGTGCTCAGGCTATGCAGTCTCCTGAGATGCCTGCCATGCTGTTTACCATCCTGATAGTCACAGTTACTTCTCAGCCTTTCCTGAAATTGTAACATTCTATCCTGGAGTATCTGACACTCATCAGGGAATATTGCCAGTAACACAGCTGATCTTTGAACTTTACCTTTTCCATTTCTTCCTTTCGTTGAAGTACATTGTATTTGTCCCACATTTACTCCGTCCGTCATAATTTTGCATTTGGTCACAAGCTAAACAAAAGAATATGTGAATATATACCATTATAAGACTGATCAAAATGCTGGCGGAATTTTGTTGCTGCTGCTATTCAACAAATGTAAGCAAACTACATTCTAATAACAGCAAAATGATCGTGTTGATATCAAAATGCAATGACACTAAAAATTTTTAACTGTATTGATTAAGATGAAGAGTCATCTAGATTCGAAACATTAACTTGTTCTCCCTCTGTGAATGCTATCTGACCTGCTGTGATCTCTCCAGCATTTGTTATTTTCAATTCCGATTCCAGCATCTGCAGTCAGTTGTTCCTGCACCTTGATGAAGATCTCAGTGTTGTGGTTCTGTTCGCCGAGCTGGAAGTTTTTGTTGCAAACGTTTCCTCCCCTGGCTAGGAGACATCATCAGTGCTCTGGAGCCTCCTGCGAAGCGCTTCTTTGATGTTTCTTCTGGTATTTATAGTGGTCTGTCCTTGCCACTTCCGGGTGTCAGTTTCAGCTGTCCGCTGTAGTGGTTGGTATATTGGGTCCAGGTCGATGTGTTTGTTGATGGAGTTTGTGGATGAATGCCATGCCTCTAGGAATTCCCTGGCTGTTGTATGTCTGGCTTGCCCTATGATAGTAGTGTTTTCCAAGTCAAATTCATGTTGCTTGTTGTCTGAGTGTGTGGCTACCAGGGATAGCTGGTCGTGTCGTTTCGTGGCTAGTTGATGTTCATGTATGCGGATTGTTAGCTGTCTTCCTGTTTGTCCTATATAGTGTTTTGTGCAGTCCTTGCATGGTATTTTGTAAACTACATTAGTTTTGCTCATGTTGGGTATTGGCTCCTTTGTTCTAGTAAGTTGTTGTCTGAGCGTAGCTGTTGGTTTGTGTGCCGTTATGAGTCCTAAGGGTCGCAGTAGTCTGGCTGTCAGTTCTGAAACGCTCCTGATGTATGGTAGTGTGGCTAATCCTTTTGGTTGTGGCATGTCCTCGTTCCGTGGTCTATCTCTTAGGCATCTGTTGATAAAGTTGCGCGGGTATCCGTTTTTGGCGAATACCTTGTATAGGTGTTCCTCTTCCTCTTTTCGCAGTTCTGGTGTACTGCAGTGTGTTGTGGCTCTTTTGAATAGTGTCCTGATGCAGCTTCGTTTGTGAGTGTTGGGGTGGTTACTTTCATAGTTTAGGACTTGGTCTGTGTGTGTTGTTTTCCTGTGTACCCTTGTGGTGAATTCTCCATTTGGTGTTCTCTGTACTATCACGTCTAGGAATGGGAGTTGGCTATCCTTTTCTTCTTCTCTCATGAATCGGATTCCTGTGAGTGTGGCGTTGATGATCCGGTGTGTTTTTTCTATTTCCGTGTTTTTGATGATTACGAAAGTGTCATCGACATATCTGACCCAGAGTTTGGGTTGAATTTGTGGTAGGGCTGTTTGTTCTAACCTTTGCATAACTGCCTCTGCTATGAGTCCCGAGATTGGTGATCCCATGGGTGTTCCGTTGATTTGTTCGTATATCTGATTGTTGAATGTAAAGTGTGTGGTGAGGCACAAGTCCAGTAGTTTAAGTATGCCGTCTTTGTAGATAGGTTCCGCCTCCTGTTTTCTGTTCTGTATATCCAGTAGGTTGGCTATTGTTTCTCTGGCTAGGGTTTTGTCAATCGAAGTGAACAGTGCCGTCACGTCGAATGAGATCATGGTTTCTTCTTTGTCTATGTATGTATTCCTGATGGCATCCAAGAATTCCTGTGTTGATTGTATGGAGTGTTTGGATCCGCTGACCAGGTGTTTAAGTTTCTGTTGTAGTTCTTTGGCCAGTTTGTATGCTGGTGTCCCTGGTAGTGATATAATGGGTCTGAGTGGGATGTCTGGTTTGTGTACTTTGGGTAGTCCATAGAATCTGGGGGTGTTGTTGCTTTCTGGTTTCATTCTTTGTAGGTCAGCTTTGGTTATCTGTCCGTTTTTTTGTAGATTCCTTAGTGTGTTATTTATTCTATTGGTGAGTTGTGGTGTGGGGTCAGAATCCTTCATTTGGTAGGTGTTGGTGTCTGCTAGTAGGTGTTGTGCTTTTTTTGATGTAATCTGATTTATCTCGGATGACAGTCATTCGGCCTTTATCTGCTGGTAGTATGATTATGTTCTTATCATTTCTTAGTGCTTTCAGTGCTTCCCTCTCCTTGGTGTTGAGGTTATGTGTTTGTCTTTTTCTTATCATCATAGGTACGACCGTTTGTCTCACTGTTTGTTGTGTCTCTTCTGTCAGTCCATTGTTCCTGAGTGTGCATTCTAGTGCTGCTAGGAAGTCTGCTGTCTTGGCATCCCTGTGGTTGTAGTTGAGTCCCTTGGCCAGTATAGTTCTTTCCATGTCTGTGAGCTGTCTGTGGGAGAGGTTTTTAACCCAGGTGTGTGTTGTAGTGTCCTCTTTTTTTGTGTGTTAGTTTGGCCATTTTTTCTTTTAGTGCCGTTTTTTTGCGGTGTGTAGTCCTGTTCTGTCCTATAGTGACAGCCTGTTCTATGGTCCGGCTCCATTCATGATTAGTGGTTTTTGAAATTAACGACTTTTGGCGTGCAATTTCTTGTTTGTATTTGTGCAGTCGGTTGTGAGCGTCTGTGATCATTACCTGGATCATCCTGAGTCCGTTCTGCTTGGCTGTTTCCCTGGCTTGTGGATTATTGACTGGTGGTCTGTACCTGACGCATTGTGGAAGGATTTGATTCTTTTGGCATTCGTGTAGGAACCGGAGTTGTTCATATGTGGCGCTTAGGCGGTTAGCGCAGGATTCCCATTTCCTGGCTTGTCTCAACGTCTCTCGCCCGTAAGTGTTCAAGGTTTGTGCGAAGATTTGTAGCTCGGGTGCTCGTTGTTGTGGTTCTGTTCGCCGAGCTGGAAGTTTTTGTTGCAAACGTTTCGTCCTAGCCAGGGGACGAAACGTTTGCAACAAAACTTCCAGCTCGGCGAACAGAACCACAACAACGAGCACCCAAGCTACAAATCTTCGCACAAACCTTGAAGATCACAGTGTGTTACCTTCTGGTTATATGATTGTCGTAGAGATCGACAGCACAGAAGAAGGTGATTCCGATTTATCCCCTTTTTCACACCTCTCTCAATGACAGGTTGAGCAGATTAATATTTAACCGACACTGTGGACACCCAGCACAGTCAGGGCTTCCTGTGACCCGGCATGTTACGGTGGGAGCTTGCAGATCAATCCCGAAGGAGCGGGTCCGGGTTTGAGAACACACCTTGAGGGGCTGAGGCAGCGGAAGGAGCTTCCGGGGCCAGACCTGGGAGGCGGGGGGAGTGACGTCACAATGCCAAAGTAACGTTTTGGACGGAAGGGCTTCTGATTGGTCAGTAACGGTCAGATGACTCACCTTGTTCTTACCTGAAACCTCCATTCACCTTTCCCTCCCCATCAGGTTTAAGGGCAATGGGAGTCAGGCTGGTGG
Source organism: Hemiscyllium ocellatum (assembly GCF_020745735.1). Lineage (NCBI taxonomy): Eukaryota > Metazoa > Chordata > Chondrichthyes > Orectolobiformes > Hemiscylliidae > Hemiscyllium > Hemiscyllium ocellatum. The sequence continues at coordinate 176,563 of NW_026867462.1, read as the reverse complement.
GGGAGCAGTACAGTCCTGGGATTTAGACTGGGACCTAAACTGCTATTTCTAGAATTAATTCATTAATTAATATTCTTTAATGAGATTCTAACTCTAGGGCCATCTAGTTTGTTGTAAGTTAATTTTAATAGACATTAATTTTCAATGAAATGGTTGTGAGAAGATTAAAATGGCAGTACACTGGGTAGTTTGCTTATCATGTCGAATGTGGGAAATAAGAGACAATTCGAACAGTCATGCCAACCAAACCTGTGGGAACTGTCCAATTGTAGCTTCTGTCAGATTACATGGGTCAGTTTGGGGACACACTTCAGGGCATTCAGGAAAGTGGGTGGAAAACGTCATAGACAGGAGTTTTAGAGTCGTGGACACTACCAAGGTTCAGGCAGATAGCTGGAAGGGACAGGCAGTTGGAGACTGGGACACCCCTGTGGCTAAACCATCTCCAACAAGTATACCGTTTTGGATATTGAGAGGAGAGGAGTGGAGTGGTGGGTAGGGCCCGATCAGGGGATAACAACAGCAGCTGCCAGAACAGTGCTACCACAGCTGGCACTGTTGTTCAACAGGCAGGATCAAAGTGCAGAAAACCAGTACTAATAGGGGTCTCTATAGGCATTTCTGTGGCTGCAAAAGGGACCAGGGTGGTGCATGGCCTCCCTTGTTCCAGGGTCAAGGATGTCTGTGAGTGGGCATAGAATATTGTCAAAAGGAACAATGAGTTGAAGCTGTACAGGACATTGGTTAGGCTACTTTTGGAATATTGTGTGCAATTCTGGTCTCCCTCCTGTAGGAAGGATTTGTGAAACTTGAAACATTTCAGAAAAGATTTGCAGGAATGTTGCCAGGGTTGGAGGATTTGAGCGAGAGGGAGAGGCTGAACAGGCTGGGCCTGTTTTCACTGGAGTGTCGGAGGCTGAGGGGGTGATCTTATAGAAGTTTATAAAATCATGAGGGGGCATGGATGGGATCAATCGACAAAGTATTTTCCCTGGGGTGTGGGATTCCAGAACTAGAGGGCATAGGTTTAGGGTGAGAGGGGAAAGATAAAAAAAAGGGACCTAAGGGGCAGCGTTTTCAAACACAGGGTGGTGCTTGTATGGAATGAGCTACGAGAGGAAGTGGCGGAGTCTGGTACAACTACAGCATTTAAAATGCATCTGGAATGGGTACATGAATAAGAAGGGTTCAGAGGGATATGGACCAAGGTGCTGGCAAGTGGGACTAGATTAGGTTAGGATATCTGGTCGGCATGGATGAGTTGGACCATGTACAGCATGATCTGTTTCCATGCTGTACATCTCTATGACTCTGAGTAGCCAAAGAGTGTGGTACAGGTTGGTATGAATAACATAGGCAACCCCTCTGGGTTCACAACTCTGGATTACTCCATGTGCCAGTGAGGCGAGGAATAGGAAGGCAGTGCAGTGAAAAACGTTGCTAAAAGGCTGTCGGATGGAGGGCTTCCAATATGTGGATCGTTGGAATGTCCTCCAGGGCGATTGGGACCTCAACAAGAAGGAAGGATTGAACGCAAATTGGAGAGGCACCAATCTCCTGGCAGGGAGGTTTGCTGGTGTCACTCGGTAGGTGGTTAAAGCAGGGTGGGAGAAAGGGAGGACTGCAGATGCTGGAGATCAGAGTCGACTGTGGTGCTGGAAAAGCACAGCAGGTCAGGTAGCGTCTGAGGAGTAAGAGAGTCAACGTTTCAGTCATAAGCTCTTTATCAGGAATGGGGCTTGTGGGGCAGGGGTCTGAGAGATAAATGGGAGAAGGCTGGGGCTGGGGGGAAATGTAGCTGAAAATGTGTGAGGTTGGTGAAAGTGGCAGGGAACGGTGGTAGGCTGGAGTGGATGGGTGGGAAGGAAAATGGACAGGTCAAGAGGGTGGTGCTGAGTTGGAGGCATGGGACTGGGATAAGGTGGAGCGAGAGGAAATGAGGAAACTGGTGAAATCCTGTATGGTTAGAGGGTCCCAAAGTGGAAGACGAGGTGGTCTTCCTCCAGGTGTCGGGTGGTTTGGGTTTGGTGATGGAGGAGGCCCAGGACCTGCTTGTCCTTGGTGGAGTGAGAGGGGGAGTTAAAGTGTTTGGGGGGATGGGGTTGGTTGGAGCTGGTGTCCCAGAGATATTCTCTGAAACAATCCGCAAGTTGGCGTCCTGTCTCCCCAATGTCAAGGAGACCACATCGGTTGCAACGGATACAGTAGATGATGTGTGTGGAAGTACAGGTAAATCTCTGTCAGATGTGGAAGGATCCTTTGGGGCCTGAGATAGAGGTGAGGGGGGAGGTGTACGTGGGATCGATGTGGATTTCACCAGTTTCCTCATTTCCCCTCCCCTGCACATTATCGCAGTCTCAACCCTCCAACTCGGCACCGCCCTCCTGACCTGTCCATCTTCCTTTTCACCTATCCGCTCCATCCTCCTATCACCTTCCTCCCTCCCACCTTCACCTACTTATCACATTCCCCCACTTCCCCCAGCCCCACACCCTCCCATTTATCTCTCAGCCCCCCACCCTCCCCCCCGAACAACAAGCCTGATTCTTGATGGAGGGCTTTTGCCTGAAACATCGAGTCTCTTGCTCTTCGAATGCTGCCTGACCTGCTGTTCTTTTCCAGCAGCGCACTCTCAATGAAGTAGAAGAACAGACAGGAAGAGGTTACTGAACACTGCAGGACTGGCGATCTGAAGTGAATTTGTTCTAATGCAAGGATCATGACACATTAACCAGATGAACTTAGGGCTTGGATTCATGCATATAACTATGACATTGTAGCTATTACTTGGTTCAAAGAAGGAAAAGAATGGTAGCTTAATGTTCTATATTTTATCATGCAAAATAGAGAGGGATGTAAATGATGTTGAGGATTATTGATCAGGGAGAATATCACAGGTTTACTGAGGGAGGACATCTTGGAGGGCTTATCCAGTGAGGTCATATGGGTAGAGCTCAGGAATAAGAGGGCTGCAAACCTTTCAATGGGTTGGTATTACAGGCTTCCCAACAGCCAGTGGGAGACAGAGGAACATATCCATGGAGAGTCAATAGAAAAATGTGAAAACACCAGGGTTATGGTGATGTGTGATTTTAACATTCTAGAAATTGACAAGGACTCCCTTAAGGAAAGGGGCTTTTGTGTGGGTGGGGATAGAATGTGTTAGTTGAGTCCAGGAGGGTTTCTTGAAGCAGTATGTCTCTCGTCCAATTGAGGAAGGGAAATACTTGACCCGGTATGAAGGAATGAGCCCAGTCATGTAGGACAAATTAATTGGGAATGTGGGATGGTGTTTTGACGTTTGACCCTGACCACTGCCCCCTTGTTCTACACTTCCTCCACCCTGTCCCCTGTAAAAACACCATCCCATATTCCCAATTCTTCGTCTCCGCAGCATCTGCTCCCAGGAGGACAGTTCCAATACCGAACAACCCAGATGGCTTCCTTCTTCAAAGATCGCAATTTCCCCCCAGACGTGATTGACGATGCCCTCCACCTCATCTCCTCCACTTCCTGCTCCTCCACCCTTGAGCCTCGCCCCTCCAATCACCACCAGGAGAACCTCACCTGTTCTCACCTACCACCCGCTAACCTCCATATACATCGTATCATCCGTCGTCATTTCCGTCACCTCCAAATGGACCCCACTACCAGAGATATATTTCCCTCCCCTCCCTTATCAGCGTTCCGAAAAGACCACTCCCTCCGTGACTCCCTCGTCTGGTCCACACCCCCCACCAACCCTACCTCCACTCCCTGCACCTTCCCTGCAACCGCATGAAATGCAAAGCTTGTGCCCACACCTCCCCCCCTACTTCCCCCCCAAGGCCGCAAGAGATCCTTCCATATCCACCACAAATTCACCTGCACCTCCACACACATCATTTACTGCATCCGCTGCACCAATGTGGCCTCCTCTATATTGGGGAGACAGGCCGCCTACTTGCGGAACATTTCAGAGAACACCTCTGGGATACCTGGACCAACCAACCCAACCACCCCATGGCTCAACACTTCAACTCCCCCTCCCACTCCACCAAGGACATGCAGGTCCTTGGACTCCTCCATCGCCAGACCATAACAACACAACGGCTGGAGGAAGAGCGCCTCATCTTCCACCTAGGAACCCTCCAACCACAAGGGATGAACTCAGATTTCTCCAGTTTCCTCATTTCCCCTCCCCCCACCTTGTCTCAGTCAAATCCCTCAAACTCAGCACCGCCTTCCTAACCTGCAATCTTCTTCCTGATCTCTCCGCCCCCACCCCCACTCTGGCCTAACACCCTCACCTTGACCTCCTTCCACCTATCGCATTTCCAACACCCCTCCCCCAATCCCTCCTCCCTAGCTTTTATCTTAGCCTGCTGGACACACTTTCCTCATTCCTGATGAAGGGCTCATGCCCGAAATGTCGACTCTTCTGCTCCTTGGATGCTGCCTGACCTGCTGCCCTTTTCCAGCATCACATTTTCAGCTCTGATCTCCAGCATCTGCAGTCCTCACTTTCTCCTAGAAGGCAGTAGTTTTCAGTCAATCACACCGTGGGTCTGCGAGAAAAATACTGGGATGGCAGATTTTCTTCCCAACTGTAAGTTGCTGAAAAAATAATTAGCTTTGATGAAAATAGCTGTTACATTCACTGTCACTGGTATTCCACTGGCATTCATAGATTTCAAATTCAATCAGCCAACACAGTAGAATTGGTACATGGTCTAGAGCTTTCATCCTATTAGTTCAAGATCAACAATACAATAATACTGCCTCTGTGCAAAATAAATGTTCTTTACTTCGGTTTGTTACAATAATGTGAAATGATACTCATACAGTGTCGTGTTTAGGGATGACACAAAATTAGGTATAGCAGCTTCGGAATTGGGTTTTGTTTGGCTTATCGACAAATAGAAGTGCCGTGGCAATGTATGCTCCAAGTGCAGTCATGTTTATAGTTGTTTGAAGTAGTCACTATCAAATAAAAATTGAAAGAACTTGGGATGCTGGAAATCAGAAACAAAAACAGAAATTGCTGGGAAAGCTCAGCAGGCCTGGTCACATCTGTGGAGCGAAATCAGTCTTAATGTTTGGGATTCAGTGACCTGTCCTCAGAACTATTCTCTATTCTCTTTGTTACAATAATTTCAAAAGGATCCCTTATACAGTGTAAAACATTCTGAGGGAGGATCACTAGACTTGAACCGTTAACTTTGATTTCTCTGCACATTTGTTGCCAGACGTGCTGAGCTTTTCCAGCAATTTCTATTTGTTTCAGTCACTATCAAATATCCTTCCATTTAATACAGAAACTCTGGTAATAGGTAATAGATTCAACCACATCAATATCTGACTTGGGAAATTAATGTGGTTAATTTTCCATCTCCTCTGCTGAGCTTTTTCTGACAACTTGCTTGGGAAGGAGGCTGCAAAGAGCAGAGGACAAGTCTGACCGTCTGTGAAAATACCCGGAATAGATAACACTCACATTTATTCTTATTTAGGAACAAAGTGACGCAGTAATCAGACTGATGCCTCAGGCTGTTTTTGTTTCCTCAAATTAGTGGGACAAGTCGACTTTCACTGGAATCATGGTGTTTAGAGCCACGCTTGATTGGTTGATTTTGTTCCTACCTCATAACGAGCACTGTGCAAAGTGGCACAAATGAATGTGTACAGTATAATGTTAACCACACAGCCTAACCAAAGTCCACTAACTGAGAGTCTTCTTCCTGTCCTTACAGTCAATTTGTCCCACTCCCTGGTCAAAGTTGAGACTCCCATTACAATTACCAAGAGTGACTCAATCTGATAAGCACTAGTTTTTATTGATTTGTAATGATACTTGTTGATAGGAAGCCATCAGTTTATGATCTATCATTGCAAGTCCCAAACAAAGGTTACACAAACGGGCTTCAATCTTCCAACTTTGAGGGCAGGTTACATGCAAAGGAAAAAGAATAATGATTGATCAGGTCCACGTGAGAGGGTTGTGGTGACAACTATTTTTCCGCAGTCAAGAATTATTTCTAGATGCCTGTAACGGTTAGGGACAGTTAAAAACAAATGTTTCTGTGGCAGCAATCGAGACACCAAAGTGGGGTGTTGCCTTCCCGGTGCCAGGGTCAGGGACATCCCTGAGTGGTTGCATGAAATTCTTGAAAGGAGTGTGAGCAGTCATTGTACATATTGGTACCAACCGCATGGGTAGGAAAAGGGATTATGTCCTGAACAGTGATAGTAGGGAGTTAGGCAGAAGGTTAAAATGTGGGACTTCAAGGGCAGTAATTTCTGGACTACTGGTGCCATGTGGAAGCGAGAGTAGGAATAGGAGGATTTGGCTGATGAGTGCGTGGCTTGAGAGATGGAGCAGGTATTCAAGTACTTGGATCATTGGGATCTCTTCTGGTGTAAAGATGATCGGAACTGGAGGTAGGGAGACCTGCTAGAGCCACAAGAGATGGATGAGATCCTAAATGAATATGTCTTGTCAGTATTTACTGTTGAGAAAGGCATGGATGCGAGGGAATTTGGGGAAATAAATGGTGATGTCTTAACGACAGTCCAAAGTACAGAAGAGTAGGTGCTTGAAGTCTTAACATGAATTAAGGTTCAATCCCCAGGACCTGATGAAATGTCTTCCTGGACTGTGAGAGGACAGGGAGGATACTGAGAGGCCCCCGGTGGAGATATTTGTATCATCGACTGCCAGGGATGGAATGCCCGAAGATTGAAGAGTGACTAATGTTGTACCATTATTTAAAAAAGGCTACAGGGAAATGTGTGGGAACTTTCCACCATTGATCCTAACATCTGTGGTAGGTAAGTTGCTACAGGGGATTCTGAGAGACAGGATTGAAGGTATTTGGAAAGGCAACGATAGTCTGGGATAGTCAGCATAAATGTTTGCATAGGAAATCATGTCTCATGAATTTGATTGAGTTTTCGAAGAGGTGATCAAGAAAATAGATAACGGCAATGTAGGAGATGTTGTCTATATGGACTTTAGTGAGGCTTTTGACAAGGTACCACCTGGTAGATTGTTGAGTAAGGTTAAAGTTCATGCGATTCAGGGAGAGCTAGCCAACTGGATCCAAACTTGGCTTGACAGATGGTGGTGGAGGATGTGTGTCCACTGTTATTCATCATTCACTTAAATGATTTGGATGTGAATTTAGTAGGAATGGTTAACCAATTTGTGAATAAGACCAATATCGATGGGATAGTGAATGGTAAAGAATGTTATCTGGGAATACAGCGAGATCTTGATGAACTGGTCCACTGGGCCGAGGAATGGCAGATGGAGTTTAATTTAGACAGGTGCAAGATGTTGGGGAAGAGGTAGGGCAAACGGAGCAGGAGTTACAGTCATAGGCCTCTGGGGAGCGTTATACAGCAACGGGATCTGGGGATACAGGTTCATAGTTCCTTGAAAGTGGAGTCACAGGTAGACAGGGTGGTAAAGAAGGCTTTCGACATGCTAGCTTTCATTGGTCAGAGCATTGAATACAGGGATTGGGGCGTTTTGTTGCAGCTGTACAAGACATTGGTGAGGCCACATTTGGAGTACTCCATGCAGTTCTGGTCACCCTGCTGTAGAAAGGATATTATTAAACTTGAAAGAGTGCAGAAAAGATTTACCAGGATGCGACCTGGACTGGAAAGTTTGAGTTATACAGAAAGACTGGATAAGCTCGAACTTTACCTTGGGGCATCGGAGAAGGAGGGGTCCCCTTATAGAGGTCTATAAAATGAGAGGCACAGATAAGGTAGATAGCCATCTGCTTTTCCTCATGGTTGGGGAGTCTAAAACTAGACAGCATAAGGATAAGGTGAGATGGGAGAGATACTAAAGGATCCAGCGGGGCAATTTTGTTTCACACCGAGGATGGTGTCAGGAAGGAGCTATCAGAGGTCGTGGTGGAAGTGAGGGCAATTTCATTATTTGGGCAGGTACGTGAATGGGATAGGTATGGAGGGATACGGACTAAACGGCCTGTTTCTATGCTGTAAAACTCAGTGACTCGGAATGGCAGATGTGCACATTTTCCTCATGACTTTTCCTAACCATCCCATATTTTTCCCATATGACTTTATCCCAAATAATTGTTCCCCAGAGTTAAACTGACAAGGTTGTAATCGCCAGGATTAGCCTTAGGTTTTCAACCCTTTTTAAAACAAAGCTGTAATGCTGGCAACCCGCCAGGCTCCTGACAGTTCCCCCCAGTCCAGGGGAGACTGTAATGTTATAATGTTTATGGGTGGCATGGTGGAACAGTGGTTAGCACTGCTGCCTCACAGCACCAGAGACCTGGGTTCAATTCCTGCCTCAGGTGACTGTCTGTGTGGAGCTTGCACATTCTCCCTGTCTCTGTGTGGCCCATCACTCTCTGGCTGAAGGAATGTCTCCTCATTTCCGTTCTAAATTGACCCTCTCTAATTTTAAGGTGGTGCCCATGAGTCCTAGTGTCCTTGCCTGACGGAAACAATTTCCCAGCATCCACCCTTTCCAAGCCATGCATAATTTTGTAAGTTTCCATTAGATCTCCCTTCAACCTTCTAAACACTAATGAATAGAATCCCAGAATCCTCACCCATTCATCGTACGTTAGGCCTACCATTCCAGGGATTATCTGTGTGAATCTCCACTGGACATGCTGCAGTGTCAGTATGTCCTTCCTGAGGTGTGGGGCTCAAACCTGGACACATATTCTAAATCGGGCCTAACCAGAGCTTTATAAAGTCTCAGTAGCACATCACTGCTTTTACATCCCAACCCACTTGAGATAAATGACAACATTTCATACTTTCTTAACCATGGACTCAACCTGCAAGTCAACCTTTAGAGATTCCTGCACTAGCACTCTCAGATCCTTTTGTACTTTGACTTTATGAATTTTCTCACTGTTTAGAAAATAGTCCATGCCTGTGTTCTTTTTCCCAAAGTGCAAGACCTCACATTTGCTCAAATTGAATTCCATTAGCCATTTCTTGGACCATTCACATAAACTAACTAAATCTTCCTGTCGCCTCCCCACCTCCTCAGAACTACCTGCCTGTCCACCTAACTTCATATCATCGGCAAACTTCACCAGAATGCCCCCAATCTCTCTGTCCGGATCATTTATGTAGAAAGTGAATAGCTACAGCCCCAACACTGAACCCTGCGGGACACCACTTGTCACCAATTGCCATTCTAAAAAAGAACCTTTTATCCCAACTCTCTGCCTTCGGTCAGACAGGCAATCCTCAATCCATGCCAGGAGCTCACCTTGAACACCATGGGCCCTCACCTTACTCAGCAGCCTCCGTGAGGCACCTTATCAAAGGCCTTTTGGAAGTCTAGGCAGATAGCATCCACTGGGTTTCCCTGGTCTAACCTGCTTGTTACCTCTTCAAAGAATTCTAACAGGTTTGTCAGGCATGACCTTCCCTTACTAAATCCATGCTGACTTGTTCTCATCAACACTACACTGCCAAGAATTTAGAAATCTCATCCTTAATGATAGATTCTAGAATTTTACCACAACCATGGTTAGACTAATCATCTATACTTTTCCATCTTTTGTCTTGATCATTTCTTGAACAAGGGGGTTACAACAGCGATTTTCCAATCACCTGGGACTTTCTCTGACTCCAGTGATTTTTGAAAGATTATAACCAATGCCTCCACTATTTCTTCAGCCACCTCCCTCAGAACTCTAGGATGTAGCCCATCTGGGCCAGGAGATTTATCAGTTTTTCGACCTTTTAGCTTTTCAAATATTTTCTCTTTTGTAATGGCTACCATACTCAATTCTGCCCCTTGACTATCGTTGGAATATTACTCATGTCTTCCACTGTGAAGACTGACACAAAGTATTTGTTAAGTTATTCAGCCATTTCCTTATCTCCCAGCATTAGCTTTCCTGCATCAATTTGGAGCAGCCCGATATCTACTTTTGCCTCTCATTCGTTCCTTATGTATTGAAAGAAACTTTCATTCACATTTCTAATATTACTGGCTAGCTTACCTTCATATTTGATCCTCTCCTTCCTTATTTTTCTCTTTGTTATCCTGTTTGTTTTTGTAGACTTCCCAATCTTCTGATTTCCCCGTGCTCTCGGCCACTTTATAAGCTCTCTCTTTTTCTGAGTTCCTTCATCAGCCATGGATATCTAATGTTGGGGGCAGAGGTGCAGGACATGGCTGAGATGCATTGGAGGGCATTTTCAACCACATGGGAGGGGACATTATGGTCTTTAAAGAAGGAGGCCATCTGCTGTGTTCTCTGGTAGAACTGGTTTCTATTTCCCCTCCCACCACCTTACCCCAGTTCCAACCTTCCAGTCAGCACTGTCCCCATGACCTGTCCCATCTGTCATTCTTCCTTCCCACCTACCCACTTCACCCTTCTCTCTGACCTATCACCTTTATCCTCACCTCCATCCACCTATTCCACTCTCAGCTACCCACCCCTCTTCCATTTATCTCTCCACCCCCGAGGCTCCCAGCCTCATTCCTGATGAAGGGCTCCTGCTCGAAAGGTCGATTTTCCTGCTCCTCGGATGCTGCCTGACCTGATGTGCTTTTCCAACACCACTCTCATCTTGACACTGCGAGAGTTCTCAGGGCGGGCCTTGGTTCATCATCCCGCTCTGATTGGTTAGAAAGTCTGTCCATCTCGAGCCTATAGCCAATAGGACGTGTGGTCCCACCTTGGGAACATTGTCCAGATGTGAATGTGAATGAGAAGAGAAATCGCTTGAAAAACTCAGCAGGTTTGGCAGATTCTGTTGAGTTAAAGCAGAAGTAATGTTTCAGATCCAGCAATCCTTCATCGTAACTGATAGGAGCGAGGAAAAGGTGCAGATGGGGTGGTGAGGCATCTCACTGCTGCAATAGGTGGAGATGGAGCCCAGAAAGAGACAGAAGAGCAGTCAGACAGATAAAGGGGACCGATAATTGTGAGGCAGGGAGGAAGGAAAAGCTGATCATGGGGTGACAGATGAAAATGGGGTTGGCTGTGCCTCCATTTTGACAGAGCGGTGAGGAGAGAAGGTGGAGTGAAGTGAGGGCTGCTGCGAAGGTAAGGGCTTAATTTATATTTGGGCAGTGGCTAAACCTGAGATACTATACATGTAGTATCTCCCTCCTGCACACACCCCCACACCCCCTCCCCACCTCGAACTGGAAGAGAAAGATTCTGTAAGATAAAGCTTTTATTTTTTCTTTATCTTTCTTTTTCATATATTTAAGTGCATTGTTTGGGTTTAGTTAGTTGATATAAAGCTAAGCCTACAATGGCAGGGGACCTCAGACCAATGCCCTGTGCCTCTTGCTTGATGTGGGAGCTCAGGGAAGTGGCTGACGTTCCTGACCCTTACACTTACAAGAAGTATGTCCAGCTGCAGCTCTTGTTTGACCGTATAACAGCTCCGGAGCTGCGGATGGACTCACTGTGGAGCATCCGTGATGCTGAGGAGGTCGTGGATAGCATGTTTAGTAAACTGGTCACACCGCAGGTTAGGATTGCTGAGGGAGACAGTGAATGGGTGACCAAAAGGCAGAGAAAGAGTAGGAAGGCAGTGCAGGTGTCCCCTGAGCTCACCTCCCTCCAAAACAGGTATACCGTTTTGGATACTGTTGGGGGAGATGGCCTACCAGGGTAAGGCTGCAGTTGCCAGGATCACAGCACTGTGGTGGGCACTGCTGTTCAGAATGGTGGGAAAAAGACTCATAGGGCCATAGTCATAGGGGATTCTATTGTGAGGGGAGTAGATCGGCGGTTCTGTGGCTGAAAACGGGACTCCTGGATGGTATGTTGCCTCCCAGGTGCTCCCAGGGATGTTACTGATCAGCTGCAGAGCATTCTAAAAGGGGAGGGTGAACAGGCAGTTGTCTTGGTGCATACAAACACCAATGATATAAGTAAAAAATAAGATGAGGTCCTGAAAGAAGAATTCAGGGAGCTCGGAGAGAAGTTAAAGAGAAGGACCTCAAAGGTAGTGATCTCGGGATTACTACCAGTGCCACATGCTAGCCAGTGTAGAAATGAAAAAATAGGCAGGATGAACACGTGGTGAGAGGGATGGTGTAGGAGGGAGGGGTTCAGATTTGTTGGACATTGGGACCAGTTCTTGGGAAGGTGGGACTATTACAAAATGGACAGTCTACTTCTGAACCAGACTGGAACCAATATCCTTGGGAGAGGTTTTCCTCCTGCTATTGGGGATGTTTTAAAGTAATGTGGCAGGGGACTGGGAACCAGAAGAGAAAACAAGTAGGCAGCAAGGTGGAGAGTTGAGATGGTAAGAATAATGAAGACAGCATTAATAAAGGGAAGAGAAGGCAGAGACCAGATGAATGCAAAAGAACTGGTGGCCTGAAATGCATCTACTTTAATGCAAGGAGTATAGTGTATAAGGCAGATGAACTTAAGGACTTGGATTGGAGCCTGGGAGTATGACATTATTGCAATCACAGAGACTTGGTTGAAGGAAGGGCATGAAGGGTATGTTCCAGGATATAGATGCTTCATACAAGACAGCGAGGGAAGTCAAAATGGGGGTGGGGTGGAGTTGCATTGTTGGTCAGGGATGATACCACGGCTGTGCTAAAGGAGGACACTATGGAGGGCTCAGGTAGTGAGGCATTATGGGTGGAGCTGAGAAATAAGAAGGGTGCAGTTACATTGTTGGGGCTGTATTACAGGCCTCCCACCAGTGAGCGTGAGGTAGAAAACAAATAGGTAAACAGATTATGGAAAGATGTAGAGGCAATAGGGTAGTAGTGATGGGAGATTTTAATTTTCCCAACATTGATTGGGATACACTTAGCGTCAGAGGTCTGTATGGAGTAGACTTTGTTCAAAGCATTTTCTAGAGCAGTATGTCAATAGTCCAATGAGGGAAGGGGCCATATTGGACCTGGTACTGGGGAACAAGCCAGGCCAGGTGGTGGAAGTTGCGTTGGGGGATCTCTTTGGGAACAGTGACCACAATTCTGTAAGTTTTAGAATACTCCTAGATAAAGATGAGAGTGGTCCGAAAGGGATGAGTATTAAACTGGGCCAAGGCCAATTATATCAAAATTAGGCAGGATCAGGAAAATGTGGATTGGACACAGCTATTTGAAGACAAGTCCACATTTGAGATGTGGGAGGCTCTCAAAGAGAGGTTAAAGATAGTGCAGGGTAGGCATGTCCTGTTGAAGTAAAAAGTGAGGTCTGCAGATGCTGGAGATCAGAGCTGAAAATGTGTTGCTGGTTAAAGCGCAGCAGGTCAGGCAGCATCCAAGGAACAGGAAATTCGACGTTTCGGGCATCAGCCCTTCATCAGGAATGTCCTGTCCTGTTTGGCGCCATGTCCTGTTGAAGGCAAAGGATAGGAAAGGCAAGATTGGTGAACCGTGGATGACCGGAGAAATTGTACAACTAGCCAAGAGGAAAAGGGAAGCGTACATAAGGTCTAGGCAGCTAAGAACAGAATGGAAGAATATCGGAAGAGTAAGACCAGTCTTAAACGAGGAATCAAGCGGGCTAAAAAGGGTCATGAAATAGCTTTAGCGAGCAGGATGAAGGAGAATCGCAAAGCATTTTATTCTTATATAAGAAGCAAGCAGGTAACTAGAGAAAGGATTGGTCCACTAAAGGATAATGAAGGAAGGCTGTGTGTCGAACCTGAGAGAATGGGTTAGATTCTGAATGATTACTTTACATCAGTGTTCACTGAGGAGAGGGATATGATGAATGTTGAGATTAGAGATAGAAGTTTGATTAGTCTGGATCACGTTGACATAAGTAGGGAAGATGTGTTGGGTAGGGCTGGAGGTAAGTAAGGTGGACAAATCCCCAGACCCAGATGAGATTTATCCCATGTTGCTGAGGGAGGTGAGACAGGAAATAGCTGGGGCCCTGACAGATATCTTTTTGGCATCCTTAAACACAGGTGAGGTGCCGGAGGACTGGAGGGTTGCTCACATTGTCCTCCTGTGCAAGAAGGGTAGAAGGGATATTCCAGGTGATTACAGACCGGTGAGCCTGATGTTAATGGTGAGAACATTGCTGGAAAAGGTGCTGAGGGATATGACCTATTTATATTTAATTAGAAAATAATTAGAATAATTAGAAAAGAATGGGCTTGTCAGTAATAGGCAACATGGTTTGTGCAGGGGAGATTGTGGTGGGACCTGCTTGAGGTTTACAAAATCATAAAGGATATAAACAGGGTGGATAGAGATAAGCTTTTACCCAGGGTGAAGAATTCAATAACAAGAGGTCACGGTTTGAAGGTGAGAGGTGAAAAGTTTAAGGGGGATACACACGGCAAGTCCCTCACACAGAGGGCGGTGGGTGTCTGGAATGTGTTGCCAGCAGAGGTGGTAGAGACAGGCACGGTAGATTCATTTAAGATGCATCTGGACAGATGCATGAGTAGGTGGGAAGCAGAGGCATACAGATGCTTATCAATTGGGGTCAGGTTTAGACAGTAGATTTGTATCGGCTCAGGCTTGGAGGGCCGAAGGGCCTGTTCCTGGGCTGTAAACTTTCTTTGTTCTTTGACTTTGAAATGTATCTGCAAGAAGTTAAAAATCACACTACACCAGGTTATAGTCCAACAGAACTGTTTGGAAGCAATAGGTTTTGAAGTGCTGCTCCTTTAACACAACCACCTGATGAGGAACAGTGCTTCGAAAGCTAGTGCTTCCAAATAAACCTATTGGACTATAAACTGGTGTTATGCGATTCATGACTTTGTCCACCCCACCCCAGTCCAACATCGGCACCTCCAAATCATGTCTGCAGGATGATAAACAAGAGAGACTGCAGATTTTCAAATCCACGGCGACTTCCATCCAACTAAATAACAAATCTCAAGATTAAGATCAAACATCTTTTTTAAAGCTAATGAGGAGTATTGGGCACCATGGCCACATGCTGAGAATGGTTTGCATCTCTGCAAACTCTTGAGGTTGGCACCCTTGGAAATGTTGGTGGAATTGAGGGCAATGATGATGTGAGGTAGGGCATCATCTCTCCACAATGCCCTCCCCTCTAATCCTCACCATCAGACTCCTCTCCCACTCTAATCTCTCACATGAAGCTCCACTTCAATCAATCTCTCTCCAACTCAATTTCTGACCCGTCTTCCTCCCAGTCACATGCATTGTCTCTGGGCTCTCCTCTAATTGTTGGCACATCAGTTCTCCACTGAACAATTTTTACCACCCTTAATGCTTTTCAAAAGGATGAACATAGGGATTGGTCTAGGTCCGAGGAGTAGGGTGCCATTCGGGACAGCTTCTGTCCCTCGTTAAGAATCAGTTCTGTGTATCGCGCCGGTTTCAATAAGCGCTAAACTTTCTCAGAATAAATCTCTAGAGCATTATTCTGCAATTACTCCCAATCTTCAGTCAGTGCAAGAGGAAGAATTTTACACTAACCCTTTTAGGGCAGCATGGTGACTCAGTGACTCAGTGGTTAGCACTGCTGCCTCACAGCACCAGGTCCCAGGTTCAATTCCAGCCTCGAGCGACTGTCTGCGTGTGTTTCCTTCAAGTGCTCCGGTTTCCTCCACAGTCCAAAGATGTGTGGGTCAGGTGAATTGGCCATGCTAATTGGCCTGTAATGTTAGATGCATTAGTCAGAGGGAAATGAGACTGGGTGGGTTACTCTCCGGAGGGTCGGTGTGGACTTGTTGGACCGAAGGGCCGTTTCCACACTGTAGGGAATCTAATCTAATATCTAAAAAAAACCTTTCAAACTTCCCCATCTTCTGCCTGATCCGATTGCTGATGGTGTTTTCAAAGCTTTGTTTCCTCTTTGTAAAGTCCAGCTGTTTTGATCGTCTCTCTGATCACATTCACTCCCAGACAGATCAGCCAGAGACACGGTCAGTGCAGTGACCTAGCCTTCCCTGTGTTTACTGACACAGCCTCGTGTCTCAGTTGAAGCCAGTTTACAAACCAGTTGTGATGTCTGAACTCTCTGTGATGTATTCGGTGAGGTCACACTTGTTCTGTGAGGTCACACTTTGACCTGTTCAGTTCAAGTGGCCTCACTGCGATCAAACAGGGAGTAAGCCGGGGAGGACCGAAACCCTCACCTTCCTCAGGTTACAATGTGTTCATATTCCAGAATATACAAAGTAGTTCCATACATAGACATTAGGGTGTACGGGTGATGCTCAATGACACGGAGTCAGAGACACACAGATACAGATTGAGGCTGCCCAGGAGATGTCTCAGAGCTGACTCTGAGACACACATGATCTGGACAGCAGCAGCTGGGGATGAATCATTCTTTGTTCCCTACAGTGTACTGGGCATGCTCAGTGAAGAAACCCAAAATAGTTGACTGATGATGGAGCAGTTTGAAGAGAGATGGAGGGGTGAGGCCAGGGAGGGTATGGGTCTGGGATCACTCTACAGAGAGGTGTGGGTTTCACTCCTTGTCTGTCATATTCTCTTGCTTCACTGTCTACATCAGTCTGCAGCCGTGTCCACTGTGGCATTTCAAAATATCATTCATATTGTTATTTAATTCTACCCATCAACTGTTCCAATACAGCCACATCCTACAAACAGACCCTTAGTAAAGGCAAATTCAGCAAAAAAGATTTCCCTCACTTAATATCTCCTCCAATCCAAAAGATGGGAATACCAAAACAAACAATCTTACAGCAGAGGGAGAGTTCAAGCTTTTTTCCTACAGCAGAGAGAGGTGACAGCTGTGACTAACAGCTTCAACACCAAATCATGCAACTTCAGTAACTGAAAGCAGTGCTGAGCCCCTGGATCGGTGAGAGCTGGACTCCACTTCCTCATGCTGCTTTGGTCGTAATTTAAGAAAACCCAAAGTTATTTACTCTGCTTTCCATGGAACATACACCTTGGCACCAGGTTGATAACATCCCTGATCAAGAGAAACAGAGCACATCCTCCTTAAAGGGACAAGGTATCAGTCTGCTCTCCTTGGAGCCAGTGATACCGACACAGTGGGGTCAGCCTTCCCTCCCTGGGGTCAGTGAGACAGACACAGTGGGGTCAGCCTTCCCTCCCTGGGGTCAGTGATCCAGACACAGTGGGGTCAGTCTTCCCTCTCTGGGGTCAGTGATACAGACACAATGGGGTAAGCCTTCCCTCTCTGGGGTCAGTGATACAGACACAGTGGGGTCAGCCTTCCCTCCCTGGAGTCAGTGATACAGATACAGTGGGGTCAGCCTTCCCTCCCTGGGGTCAGTGATACAGACACAGTGGTGTCAGCCTTCCCTCCCTGGGGTCAGTGATACAGACACAGTGGTGTCAGCCTTCCCACTCTGGGGTCAGTGACAGAGACACAAAGTGGGGTCAGTCTGCTCTCCCCTGGGTCAGTGACACACAGTGGGGTCAGTCTGCTCTCCCCTGGGTCAGTGATACAAAGTGGGGTCAGTCTACTCTCCCCTGGGTCAGTGACACACAGTGGGGTCAGTCTGCTCTCCCCTGGGTCAGTGATACAAAGTGGGGTCAGTCTGCTCTCCCCTGGGTCAGTGACACACAGTGCGGTCAGTCTGCTCTCCCCTAGGTCAGTGATACAAAGTGGGGTCAGCCTTCCCTCCCTGGGGTCAGTGACAGAGACACAGTGAGGTCACTCTGCTATCCCCTGGGTCAGTGACAGAGACACAGTGGGGTCATACTGCTCCCCCGGGTCAGTGACAGAGACACAGTGGGGTCAGTCTGCTCCCCCTACGTCAGTGACACACAGTGGGGTCAGTCTGCTCTCTCCTGGGTCAGTGACACAGACACAGTGGGGTCAGTCTGCTCTCCTGGATCACTTCCATCTGGAAGGACAAGGGCAGCAGATACATGGGAACACCACCCCTGCAAGTTCCCCACCAAACCACTCACAATCCTGACTTGGGAACGTATCGCTGTTCCTTCAGTGTCATTGGGTCAAAATCCCAGAATTCCCTCCCTAAGGGGCACATTGTGGGTCTACCTACATCACATGGAGTGCAGCGAGTTCAAGAAGACAGCTCACCATCACCTTCTTAAGGGGCAACTAGGGACGGGCAAAAAGCACTGGCCCAGCCAGTGTGGCCCATATCCCATGGGTCAATGAAAAATATCTTTCCACAGTCTGGGAACAATGGGACCGTCCCTTTGGCTTCAATGAAGAGTTTTATTTATTCAGAAGGCAATGAATTTGTGTAGCCAGAGGTTTTACTGTGTTACTGATCTTCTCTCTGAACGTAGACAGCGTTGCTGCATAAATAAATCTGTTTGCACAACAACATAACCTCTGCAGCATGTAACCAACAACACTGAACACTAACAGAAACGGTGCGTAATCATCAGGATTGATGCCTCGAATGACATAATATCAGAAATCTACAACATTGATGAACCACGGGAGGGTGAAGCTCCCAGAGATGGTGAAGAGCAGAATCACAGCCTCCCTTCTGCTCTCCATCTCTGGGTCTCTGCAGGTCTCTCCTTTGCTCTCACCCTTCAGCCTTTTAGTGATCAACTGGTCGCTAAAATAGAACATTACACATTACAGCACAGTACAGGCCCTTCGGCCCTCGATGTTGCACCGACCTGTGGAACCAATCTGAAGCTCATCTATCCGATACTATTCCATTTTCATCCATATGTTTATCCAAACACCATTCAAAACCATATGAATCATATCTTTCCCATCTTTAGTGGACAGTGCCTTTTCTGATTGGGCTAAGTTAGGAATAAAAACTGTGAAAGATTATATGTTAATGGTGTTTCTGCATCTTTTCAACATCTTAGTCGATACGTTTTCACTTCTTAAAAGCCACTTCTTTAAATATATCCAAGTTCACAGTTTTGACAATCGTTCATAATGATTCCTAATGATTCTGATTTCGACATCTTTCTAGAACCACTTTCTTCATTAAAGGAGGTTATTCCAGCTAGTTATTCAAACATTCATAAAGTATTGTTATGACAGGGGGTAAACTCTCCTGCTTTATTTAAAACCAACAATATAGAAAAGATTTATCCCATACAGTGATCTGTAAAACTTCCAGTGGCCAAGAACTATTCAAAGTAAAAGTTAACAACTTTATTTCTTAAAGTATAACAGAGAATAATTCACTAACAACTGTGTATTAGTCCCTACTCTAACCTATCTTTACCTTCCCTTCTATCCTAGTCCAATAAAACTCCCAATTAAGATTTACAAAATAACACTTCTTAGCTCAAAACCAGGCAGCTTTCTGTTCATCGATTTGGATCTTCCTGTGTCTTCTTTTCTTCTTCATCAGAATTTCTGCTTCACAGGTTACTGATCGATAAAGTTCCCTTTTTAAGAAAGCTGTTTTTCTGGGCAGTGTGCAGATGTGCTTGGCAGTTGTCCCATCAACTGTTCAATTGTCCCCAGTCTTATATTCCAAAGCATCAGATTGTGTCATTGGCTTTTAAGATTGTCAATATACTCAATTCAAACTGGATTGGAGTTTGATATTTTTCGGGATATAATTGACACTGATTGGCCAAATTCAAATTTGTGTTTTTGTCTCCAGGCAACGCGCCAATTGAGTTGTTCGACCGAGTGTTACGTTGTTACCTTATTGAGAACACTTGGTGCTGTGTCCGGTAGTTCTGCTGCTTTTAACTCTCTTAAAGTACACCCACATCTTCATAACACCTCCCCCATTAAGAAAAAAATGAACCATCATAATGAAAAGATGGCTTCATTTCTTTTTCTAGCTTTTAAACACATTATCCGAACATACAGATAACTTTTATATCAGTTCCCATATACATATATATATATATATAAAACATTAAATAAAGACAAATCGCATCTAAACGCTATCCGTTAAATCCACGATAACGCATCTGTGATTACATTCTTCCAACCGCAACATGTATGATTTTTAAATTGAAAGTCTGTGACATGAGACTCCAATGAAATAGTCTCAGATTCCTATCTTTAAAACATTCCAAGAGTGTAAGTGGATTGTGGTCAGTGTATGGCTAGTACCAAACTCAATAATTTCTTTTCGATTGTGGAGTGTTTCTTTGGTGGATGTTGAAAAGTAACCAACTGGCAGTTCAATCCCATCCTCATCTTCCTGGAGGAGTACAGCTCCAACTCCAATGTCACTAGCATCGATGGCAATTTTAAAAGGTTTTGAAACATTTGTTGTAGCTAAAGCTGGTTTGGTGAATAATATCGATTTGAAATGGTCGAATGCCTCCTGGCATGGTTCTGTCCACTGAAACTTTGTGTTCTTCGTCAGTAAATCGGTTAACAGTGCCACTACACTGCTAAAGTTTGGAACAAACTTCTGATAGAATCCGTTGAGTCCAAAGAATCGAAGCACCTCCTTCTTCAAGGTTGGTTGTGGAAATTCCTCGATGGCCTTCGTCTTTGCGTTCTGTGGGGTCAACCTTCCATGACCGATGTTACGTCCCAAGAATGTCACCTTTGCTTTCGCAAGTTCCACTTCATTTCAGTCTATCACCAGTTTTGCCTCTTGTAGTCATGGAGTCACAGAGTCATAGGGATGTACACCACGGAAACAGGCCCTTTGGTCCAACTCGTCCATGCTGACCAGATATCTCAACCCAATCCAGTCCCACCTGCCAGCACCTGTCCCATATCCCTCCAAACCCTTCCTATTCTTATACCCATTCAGATGCCTTTTAAATGTTGCAATTGTATCAGCCTCCACCACTTCCTCTGGCAGCTCATTCCATACACTTGCCACCCTCTGTGTGAAAACGTTGTCCCTTAGGTCTCTTCTTTATCTTTCCCTTCTCACCCTAAACTTGTGCCCTCTAGTTCTGGACACCCCAAAGAAAAGACTTTGTCCATTGATCCTATCCATGTCCCTCCTGGTTTTATAAGCCTCTATAAGGTTACCCCTCAGCGTGAAAGATTCTTCAAATGTGGGAATTGACAACAAAGGTGTTAGTTTTATTACTGCCTGTGGCTTACCTACCATTTGGCATGTATGCCAGGTATGGCCAAAGTTAACCATATCCTTGTGCATTCCAGGCCTTAGCCTGAGTCTTTCGTATCCCTACTTGACTCCCCTAAAGGTAGTTCATGTGCTACCCGTAACATCTCCTGTCTATATGCTACTGACAACACAATCTGGTACACTTCAGCCTATTTCTCCTCTGCACTAAGCTGCCCTTTCTGTCTGAGGATTCTATCTTTTAGATAATAACCCTCCGGAATATTCTCTGCCTCCTTTTCAGAGTACGCATCCACATATATATGTTTTATCATCTTGTCTTGCTATTGCAAGTCTCTTCATCTTTCAGGAGTAATCACGTCTGTCTAACCTTCTCCTGGTCAGGTTTTTCCTGCACCATTACATCAAACAGGGTATCCGCAAACTGAACCTCAACTCCTTCATCTTTCTCTTTACTTTATGCTTTGTGCTGTGTTTTATGAGAGTTGGATCTGGTTACCACACCGACTGGGAAAATCCCAGGATATTTCTGCTTTAACTCCTCAGTTTCTTGGTCTTCCTTGGGCTTCTCCACAACAAAGGGTGTCACTCCCACCTTGAATCCTGCCAAATCATTCCCAAGAACAAACTGAATTCCTGGAACAGACACTCTGTCAATCACTCCCACTGTAACTTCCCCAACCTTGGGTTGGCATTCCAACCTGATTTTCCTCAGGGAAACACTAAATTTTTGTCCATCTATCCCACAAATTACCACACTCTTGGATAACAAATCAGAAAGACTGCATATTCGCTCATCCCTTATTATCAGGGACTGGTTAGATCCTGTATCTCACAAAATTATAACTTCTTGTCCTTCTCGCCCTGTTCTTTCTGAGTAACCTTTACCCACAAAGGTGAAATTTTTGTAGAGATCAGATACTAACCCCATACCCAGCTCCTGCCTCGGCTGTGCACTCTCCTGCAGCTCCTCGGGTCTTATTGGGGTCTCCTTTACTACCTTCACTAAGGCCACTGGCTCAGCTTCTTTTACCACACCTTTTCCCATAGTGCCTTTCTTTAACGACCAGCCCTGTGTCTGTCCGTGTCCCACCTTCTGGCAGTGTAAGCACCTTTTCCCATAGTGCCTTTCTTTAACGACCAGCCCTGTGTCTGTCCGTGTCCCACCTTCTGGCAGTGTAAGCACCTTTTCCCATAGTGCCTTTCTTTAACGACCAGCCCTGTGTCTGTCCGTGTCCCACCTTCTGGCAGTGTAAGCACCTTTTCCCATAGTGCCTTTCTTTAACGACCAGCCCTGTGTCTGTCCGTGTCCCACCTGGCAGTGTAAACACCTTTTCCCATAGTGCCTTTCTTTAACGACCAGCCCTGTGTCTGTCCGTGCCCCACCTTCTGGCAGTGTAAGCACCTTTTCCCAGTGCCCTTCTGAAACCACTGGCACTGTCATTTTCTGTATCCCACTCCATTACAGGGAAAACACCTGAGGGCTTTAATCTCCTGTCCCCCCTCTTGGGATTCTTTATCCTGTGGGAAAATCATACCAGTGCTCTCTACTCTGGGTTTCGTAGTGTAGGATCTTCTGTTCTCCCAACTTCTATCCCTCACTGGACGAAATTCTGGCCAGAAGCTTATCTTATGCACCAACACGTACTCACCTGCTAATCCTGCTGCCCTTCTCACTTCCTGAACTTTCTGTACCTCCACGTGAATTCTTACCATCTCTGGAAGCAGGGGAAGGTAAAGGCAGTCTGTACTGAACTATTTCTCTGATATCATTCTGTTTCTTTATTCGCTCCTTCCCATGAACCAGCTGATGTGTTGTCGGGGCAATCCAAGCCCAACCAGAGGGATTTCTGGGCTCCCTCCCTGCACCCACCCAATGACCCAGCTCCCTCTTCGGTTTCAATGCTCCTTCAAATCTACCTCTTCATGTAAGTTATTGTCACCTGACCCAATATCACATTCAGTGAATCAACATTAACCCTGTTTAATTTGTCATGATAAAGGTCTTTTTAAATATGTTTGTGGACTGTGTTGTGGTAAAGTGCACAGTGATGGTGCTATCGTGGTTAGTGTAGCTGTCTTCCAAACAGGTGACCTGGGTTAGATTCCTGGCAATCACAAATTGAGATTTTTTTTACAATAATCAATAAGAAACCCCAAAGACACAAGGAATTGGATCATTTTGAAAATACATTTGGCTTTCATTCCAAAACAATAAAATGCAAAGTAGGAGTATACAAAGGCAGACTGGATGAAACTGTTTACCTGCTGCATTCTCTCACACCTCCTCCCTCCCTCCCCCCTCTAATCCCACTGAGATGGCTCTGGCTGTGCTCCATCCCTGGGGGAGGTATGCCCTGGGTAGAGGGAGCTGGGAGCTGACTGGATGAGCCGTGAATTGGTCACAGAGGGGGCTTTGAGTGAGAGACCTGGGGATATTTCAAACAGGTTCTGGCAGCCATTGTCCCTTTCACCGTGTGCACTGAGCAGGGGGTGAGTATCGGTGTGTTTCTGTCCATGTGTGTGAGAGTGTGGGGAGTGTTTGAATCTCAATCCCAGTTTTGATCCTTTAACCTCATCCCCTCCCTGAACCTGACCCTCCTAACGCAAGCCCCTGGAGCAGAGTCTGTCCCAAATGGGAGAGAGGAAGTGTGAGAGACCATCGAGAGAGCTCAGACCAACTGGAATGGTGAATATCACCTCTTTAATCTCGCCACATCTTTCCTTATCTCCTGGTTGTACCTGTCTGATTTTTCCTCTTTTCCCTCTCTCTGTCTCTCTCTTTGTCTCTGATTCTGACTCACTGTCTGTATCACTCCATCTCTCTCTCTCCCTCTCAACCTTTCTCTCTCACACTATCTTTCTCTCTCTCTCTCTCCTGACAGACTCTCCTGTTTTTTTCTTTTTCTCTCTTCCTTCTTCCTTTGTCTCTGTTCTTTCCCTCTCTCTTGCTTTCTTTCTTCTTCTCTCATTCTCTCTCTGTCGTTCCCTCTCTTCTTGATTTCTGTCTTTCAATCCTGAATCTGCACCCCACCCCCCCTTCAATTTTGGACAATCCACCCCATCGCAAATTTAGCCCCTGTCCCCCTCCATGGCCCCTGCCCCCCTCCATGGCCCCTGTCCCCCTCCATGACCCCAGTATCCCTCCATGACCCCTGACCCCCTCCAAGGCCCCTGTCCCCCTCCATGGCCCCTGACCCCCTCCATGACCCCTGTCCCCCTCCATGGCCCCTGACCCCCTCCATGACCCCTGACCCCCTCCATGGCCCCTGTCCCCCTCCATGACCCCTGTCCCCCTCCATGGCCCCTGTCCCCCTCCATGACCCCTGTCCCCCTCCATGGTCCCAGTCCCCTTCCATGACCCCTGTCCCCCTCCATGGCCCCTGTCCCCCTCCATGGCCCCTGTCCCCTTCCATGACCCCTGCTCCCCTCCATGACCCCTGTCCCCCTCCATGGCCCCTGTCCCCTTCCATGAACCCTGTCCCCCTCCATGGTCCCAGTCCCCCTCCATGGCCCCTGCCCCCCTCCATGGCCCCTGTCCCCCTCCATGACCCCTGTCCCCCTCCATGGCCCCTGCCCCCCTCCATGGCCCCTGCCCCCTCCATGGCCCCTGTTTAATTGGTCTCCCTTGTGCAACTCCATCTATCCTGAACTGCCTCTCTGTAGTTCCTCCATTATACATCCACTGCATATAAAAGCCCCTCGGTATCTCCGTTCATCAACAATACCCTTCTCCCATGCTGGAGGACAAAGTGAGCGTGTGCAGAGACTAACAAGTCGTTTGACTGTGCACCGTAATGTCATGGAGTCATACAGCACAGAGACAGACCACCAGGCCACACCGACCATGTCCCCAAAGAGTTATCCAGAGTTGTTATCTCTGGTTTGTTACCCGTGGCATGTGATAGCGAGGCAAGGAATAGGGAGAGATATCAGATAAACACATGGCTGCAAGGATGGTGCAGGAGGGATGGTTTCAGTTTCTTGGATAACTGGTGCTCATTCTGGGGAAGGTGGGACTTGTACAAACAGTATGGTCCTGACTTAAACCAGAGGGATACTAATACCCTGGGTGGGAAATTTACTAGTGCTATTTGGGTGAGTTTAAATTAGCTCAGCAGGGGGATGGGAACTGGAGGTGTAGTTGCAGTGCACAGGAGGATGAGAGTAGGGAGGGTAGGGACAGGATTTCAGGGTCACAGCAATGTGCTGGCAGACAGCAAACTGGTTTTAAGTGTGTCTACTTCAATGCGAGAAGTATCTGAAATAAGGGAGGTGAGCTTGCAGCATGGATAGGTACCTGGGACTTCAATGTTGTGACCATTTCAGAGACATGGATAGAGCAAGGTGAGGAATGGATGTTGCAGGTTTCAGGGTCTAGATGTTTCATTAAGAACAAGCAAGGTGGTAAAAGAAGGGGAGGTGTGGCCTTGTTAGTCAAGGATAGTATAACAGTGGCTGAAAGAACTTTTGATGAGGACTCGTCTACTCAGGTAGTGTGGGCTAACTCTGGTACATTGGATGGATCAGATTTTGTCTAATGTTACAGGAGGGTTTCCTGACACAATATGTCAAAGGGCAGACAAGCGGGGAGGCCACACTTGATCTGGTGCTTGGTAATGAACCAGGCCAGATGTTTGATTTAGGGGTAAGTGAGCACTTTGGAGAGAGTGACCATAAATCAGTTATGTTTAGTTTAGCGATGGAAAGGGATAGGAACACACCACAGGTCAAGAGTTATCAATGGGGCAAGTGCAATTACAATGTGAATCGGCAAGAATTAGGATGCATAGAATGGGGTAGCAAAATGCAGGGGATGCAGACAATGGAAATGTGGAGCTGGTTTAAGGAACAGATATTAAATGTCCTTGGTAGGTATGTCCCTGTCAGGCAGGGAGGAAGTGATAAGGTCAGGGAACCGTGGTTTACTACAGAAATTGTATCTCTTGTTAAGCAGAAGGAGGCTTATGTGTTGATGAAGCAAGATGGTTCAGATGGAGTTGATGG
The DNA here is from genome assembly GCF_020745735.1 of Hemiscyllium ocellatum. Taxonomy (NCBI): domain Eukaryota; kingdom Metazoa; phylum Chordata; class Chondrichthyes; order Orectolobiformes; family Hemiscylliidae; genus Hemiscyllium; species Hemiscyllium ocellatum. The sequence continues at coordinate 150,646 of NW_026867462.1, read as the reverse complement.
AGAATTGCAGATCAGCTAGGAAGGATTTAAAGAGAGAGGTAAGAAGAGCAAAGAGAGGACATGGGCAGTCTTTAGCAAATAGAATAAAGGAGAACCCTAAAGTTTTCTATAGGTATGTGAAGAATAAAAGGATGATGAGGGTAGGAATAGGGCCAGTCAAAGACAGACGTGGGAAGTTGAGTGTGGACCTTGTGAAGATCGGAGAAGTGTTAAACAAACGTTTCTCATGGTTTTCACTCAGGAAAAGGAGAATATTTGTAAAGGAGAAGAATGAGATACGAGATATTAGACTAGAAAGGATCAAGGTTAGTTATGAACAGGTGTTATCAATTCTAGAAGGAGTGAAAGTAGACAAGTTCCCTGGGCCGGATGGGATTTATCTGAGGATTCGCTGGGAAGTAGGGAGGAGATAGCAGAGCCTTTGGCTTTGATATTTGAGTCGTCATTGTCTACAGGTTTAGTACCAGAGGACTGCAAGATTGCAAATATTGTGTCCTTGTTCAAGAAGGGCAGTAGAGAAGACCCAAGTAATTATAGATGAGCAAGCCATACTTCTGTTGTAGGAATGGTTTTGGAAAGGATTAGAAGAGATAAGATTTATAATCATCTAGCAAGCAACAATTTGATTTCAGATAGTCAACATGGTTTTGTCAAGGGCAGGGCGTGTCTTGCAAACCTCACTGAGTTTTTTGAGAAGGTGACCAAGCATGTAGATGAGGGTAGGGCAGTTGACGTAGTATATATGGACTTCAGTAAAGCCTTTGATAAAGTTCCACATGGTAGGCTGATGGAGAAAATGCAGAGGCATGGAATTGAGGATGATTTAGCAGTTTGGATTAGAAACTGGCTTTCTGAAAGAAGGCAGTGAGTGATGGTTGATGGAAAATATTCAGCCTGGAGTCCGGTTACTAGTGGTGTGCCACAAGGATCTGTTTTGGGACCACTGCTGTTTGTCATTTTTATAAATGACTTAGACGCAGGCATAAGTGAATGGATTAGTAAATTAGTAAACTATCTTTCCTTACCCACAGATTTAATATGAAGCATGCAAAAAGCATTTAAAAACATAAATATTAAAAATAAATCAAACACTTAACTGAACAAACTAGAAAAACAACTCCTCCTCAAATAATCCAATATTTAGCTTTCACTATCAGGATACAAAAACCTCTCCCGAGCCGTCCCTATACAGGCCTCTCCACAAGCTCCGTGTATAAACAATCTGTCCTTCTTCATGTATTTTGTCAACTTAATTTTTTTCTCAAAACTCACCTACCACTGACAATAGGTTCACCGGTCTATAGTTCCCTGCCTTTTCCTTACCACCTTCTTAAATAATGGCACCATGTTAGGAAGGGATCTTTCCCCTTTCTTCTTCCTGGACCTCTCCATCTTCATTTCCAGCGACAGACTCAACATAGACATCTACTTCAAACCCACAGACACCCTCAGCTACCTGGATTACACCTCCTCCCACCTCCACTCCTGTAAATATGCCTTCTGTTATTCCGAATTCCTCTGCCTCCGCCGCATCTGCTCCCAGGAGAACCAATTCCACCATCGACCATCCCAGATGGCCTCCTTCTTCAAGGACTGCAGATCCCCCTCCCAGGTGGTCGATGATACCCTCCAGTGCATATCTTCCACATCCCGCACCTCCACCATTGAACCCCACCCGTCACAACTCAACAGGGACAGAACGTCCCAGTCCTCATCTTCTACTCCACCATCCTCCAGATACAATGCATCATCCTCTGTCATTTCTGTCACCTATAAACTGACCCCACTACCAGGGATATGTTTCCCTCCCCACACCTATCAGCGTTCTGCAGAAACCATTCCCTCCACAACTCCCTTGTTTGGTCCACGCCAAAAACCAACTCACCTTCCACTGCCTACACCTTCCCCCTCACCTCTGTCCTGGGCCCTAAAAGATCCTTCCATATCCAACAGAGATTTACCGGTACTTCCACATACATCATCTACTATGTCCATTGCTCTCACTGTGGTCTCCTCTACATTGGGGAGACAGGACATCTACCTCCTGAATGTTTCACAGAACATTCCTGAGACACATGCACAAAATAACCCCACTGGCCTGTGGCTGAACACTATAACTCCCCTGCCCACTCTGCCAAGGACATGCAAGACCTGGGCCTACTCTACTGCCAAACTCTAGCCACCCAATACCTGGAGGAAGAATGCCTCATCTTCTGCCCTGTGATCCACATGGGATCAATGTAGATTTCACCAGTTTCCTCCATTCCCCTCCTGCCACCTTATCCCAGATCCAACCATCCAACTCAGAACTGCCCTCTTAAACTGCCCTACCTGTCCATCTTCCTTCCCACCTATCTACTCCACCGTCCTTTCTGACGTATCATCATCACCCCCACCTCTATTTACCTATTATATTCCCAGCTACCTTCCCCCCAGTCCCACCCTACCCCTCCCATTTATCTCTCAGCACCCAAGGACCCCACCTCATTCCTGATGAAGAGCTTATGCTTGAAGCATCGACTCTCCAACTCCTCAGATGCTGGCTGACTGTCTGTGCTTTTCCAGCACTATGATTTTCAACTCTGATCTCCAGCATCTGCAATCCTCACTTTCTCCAAGAGCATGACTCTGCCCAGCAGCATGTCCAAATGCATACATCATCAGCACCATCGACAAGTGGAAGGGGGAAGGAGAGGACTGTCTCTCTGTCACTGACCCAGGGGAGAGCAGACTGACCCCACTGTGTCTCTATCACTGACCCAGGGGAGAGCAGACTGACCTCACAGTGTCTCCATCACTGACCCGGGGAGAGCAGACTGACCCCACTGTGTCTGTGTCAGTGACCCGGGGAGAGCAGACTGACCCCACTGTATCTTTGTCATTCACCCAGGGGAGAGCAGACTGACCCCACTGTGAATCTGTCACTGACCCAGGGGAGAGCAGCCTGACCCCACTGTGTCTCTGTCATTGACCCAGGGGAGAGCAGCCTGACCCCACTGTGTCTCTGTCACTGACCCAGTGGAGAGCAGACTGACCCTGCTGTGTCTCTGTCACTGACCCAGGGGAGAGCAGACTGACCCCACTGTATCCCTCCTCGTCCTCTGTAATATGAATATTTTTAAGATGTCACTATTTCTTTCCCCACATTGTATTGTCTTTCATGTCCTTCTTCGCAGTAAACATTGATGCAAAATATTCATTTAGTATCTCCCCAATCTCCTGTGGTTTTAAACATAGGCTGCCTTGCTGATCTTTGAGGGGCCCTATTCTTTCCCCAGTTATTCTTTTGTCCTTAATGTATTAATAAAATCCCTTTGGATTCTCCCTAATCTTATTTGCCAGTGTTACCTCATGTCCCCTTTCAGCCCTCCTGATTTCCCTTTTAAGTATACTCCTACTGCATTTATGCTCCTCTCATGGTTCACTCGCTCTCTGCTGTCTGTAACTGGCATATGCTTCCTTCTTTTCCTGAAACAAAACCTCGATTTCTCCCGTGATCCCGCATTCCCTACACCGACCAGCCTTGCCTTTCACCCTAACAGGAATACATTCTCTCTGGACTCTCATTATCTCATGTTTGAAGGCTTCCCATTGTCCAGCCCTGTGTAGCTTTGAGTGTGAGTTTAGAGGTACAGACTCGATGGAGCGAAGGGCCATCTCTGTCCTGGATGATGTCATCATTCTTTGGTTTTGAAACGAAGGGTCTGATTATTTTTGTCTTTGTTTTGAGAAAATGTGACCGAGTGGAAGTTTCAGCTGTTGGTGCAGTCAGTATCAGCTTCAGGTTCTGTATTAGAGTGCTCATTCACAGAGAGAATTTTCTGAAATCAGTTGTATAACTGAATTAACAAGGAAAGCAGTGGGATAACAGTGAGCAGTACAACAGCTCTCAAAAAGCTGTATAATATGAGGCATTGAACGACTGAATAACCTCAGCAGAATGAAGGTCATCACTGAAAAGAAAATCAAAAGGTATTTAGATATTTATGGGATTGATAGTGAGTGAAATATTGCAAGTATTGTTACTTGAAATCAAATGGAAATGAATGTTTGAGACCTAACAGGATCAGATTAATCCAGTCTCTGGGGTATTCAATTCCAGACGCAAATTTCAATGCTATCACATCATTAAAATAAACCTGCTGTCGTAACTTGTTTGTTCAAAATGATATTAAAAAGTTTGAAGATATAATCATGGTTTCCCAGTGGAGATACCACACAATATAAAACAAAGTCTCTGGAACTGTGTCAGCTCCATCTCCGAGAGAATTCTACAATTCCAACAGATTGCCAGCAGTAGGAAGGTAAAGGTTGTGTCACAAACAACGAAATGCATCTTCTCAGGGAAAGGATCGATAGAGTGTATGAGACCATTCTGGCTGTCGTTGGTGTTTCTGGTAAGTCTTGTAACAACTTAACTTATATAAACCTCTGCATTGAATCATCCCCATTTCTCCCAACAGCTGACAGTTACTATAGTCCCATTTAGCAAAGCAAATACTAAAGACAGTTGATAGTGTCCTCACTTACTGAGTTAAAGTGAATAGTTTGTAGGGTGGAGGCTCCTCAGTAATGTTTGTTTCCCTGTACTGTGCAGAGTGGGTTTACATTGTGGGCACAGTGTTTAACAAGACTGTTTAACAAGACTTTAACAAGACTACCTCTCTCTGTGGTAGTTCACAGCCTGCTATCGGTCAGATGAGTTTTGTAACAACCCACCTCGCAGTGACACTTGGTGTTTCCCATTCCTTGATGGAAAGGGATTGTGTTGGTGGATTTTGCTCAGGCAGCTCGCTCCAAATGGGAGCCCAGAGACAACAGGGCAATGGGTGGGTTCAGCAGGTCATTAGGGATTAGGTGACAATGGTGTTTGCAGATAGAGTGCGGTGCTAGAAAAGGCACAGCAGGACAGGCAGCATCCGAGGAGCAGTAGGGATCAACTGCCGTCGAGCCATATACAACACCTTGGGTACATGACCGTGTTTCTGTGAGTAATCTGCTGCTCATGTTCTTCCCTATGTCCTTTAAAAGTTCAATGATTCATTGAGAGAGATTCTTTAAACTTCATATAACATGGAATAGCAATTACCTTTGTGTCATTACTTACAGTCTGGGCTCAGGCACCGAGAATGTTTCATTATTAACTTCAAATCTATTTTTTCCTTTCTCTTACAGTTAGTCTAGTGGTGATTGTAATCTTAGCTCGGGGCAAATGTGGTCTTTCTGTGTGCAGCACTCGTTATCTTGTGGCCATGACAACGTCAGATCTACTGTTCATTGTTTTTTATATCATCCTTCACCGATTTCGACAGTATTATTATCCACTGTGTTTCCTACAAATCACTCCTGTTTGTGGTGTTATCTATGCCCTCAACCGCTTGACCATTGATTGTTCTGCATGGTTCACCATTGCTTTTTCCTTTGATCGATTTGTCGCCATTTGTTTACATGAGATGAAAACGAAGTACTGCACAGGGAAAACTGCAACCGGGGTTCTAGCAATAATCTGCATCTTCTTTTATTTAAAGAACATACCCAACTCCTTTGTGTATTACCCTGGAAAGATGATCAACAATGTTCCATGGTACTGTTATATCAGGCCTGGTTATCATTACGACCCTCGGTGGATAGGTTTTAAATATTTTGAGACTTTTTTAACACCAATGTTCCCATTCACTTTTATTGTCTTTATCAACATTCTGACTGTCAGACACATCTTCGAGGCCATTAAGGTGCGGAAGGAACTGAGAGGTCAGAGAAAAACAGAGAATGATCCAGAGGTAGAGAGCAGGAAGAATTCTGTGATTTTACTCTTTGCCATATCTGCCAGCTTCATACTTCTCTGGTTGTTGCATATTTTATATTTCTTTAATGCTGGTTATTCCTTGGATTCTGTTTCTTTTGGTCTCTTTGTTCAGATTGGATATATGCTGAGGAACTTAAGTTGCTGCACAAATGCACTTATTTATGTGGTGACACAGAAACATTTCAGAGACCAGTTAAAGTATACCATGTCATATCCAGTTAGAACAATAATTCAATTGGTGAATCAATCCAAGTAACTGAGAGCCAACATTAGGTGCAGCAGATAACGGAAGGAGGAGTCCACGTGAGGAATGGACCGAAAGGAGAAGGAGGAGCAGCAACATGATAACTCTCCTTTCCCAATGGTCAAGGAATGACTCGATCTAAGGGGCAAAATGTAAAGCCAGTGTAAAGTGCTGTCAGTAATCAGCAACAATTAGCAGGAAGTGGGACAACAAAAGCAAACCCAAAAGAGGAATTAAATATACACAAAAGTTACATTTATCCCAAGTAATCCGTGCTCAGTGAGTGAAGAGGTTATAAAAATAAATGATATGGAGGAAGGTGTAATCTCTCACTGCAGGAGAGAGGGAAATGCAATGACAGGCTCCAGGCCACTCTTCCTCACTGAATTCTCTGAGCCACACATCTGGGCAAATTAAGATACACGAGAAGTTTCCTGTCAGAAAGAGGAAAGAACATACTGTAAGGATTCTGTGTCTTCTGATTGCACATTTATTTTCAACAATAATTGACTTTGTTTCCATTCAGTTCCTTGCTTCGATTACTGGCAATCACAAGTTAAGATTTTAACATTGATCAGTAGGAAACCATAAAAACAAAGGGAATTGGATTATTTTGAAAATATCTTTGTTTTTTATTCCAAGACAATAAAATGCAAAGCAGGAGTAGACAAAGGCAGACTGGATGAAACTGTTTACCTGCTGCATTCTCTCACACCTCCTCCCTCCCTTTCTCCCCACTGTGATCCCACTGAGATGAGTCTGGCTGTGCTCCATCCCTGGGGGAGGCATGCCCCAGGTGGAGGGAGCTGGGAACTGATTGAATGATCTGGGAATTGGGCAGAGATGGGGTTTTGATTGAGAGACTTGGGGATATTTCAAACAGGTTCTGGCAGCCATTGTCTCTTTCACTGTGTGCACTGTGTGTTTCTGTCTGTTTCTGTGTGACTGTGAGTGTGGGGAGTGTTGAACCTCAATCTCAGTTTTGATCCTTTAACCTCACCCCCTCCCTGAACCAATCCCTCCCAAAGCAAGGCCCTGGAGCAGAGTCTGTCCCAAATGGAGAGAGGGAGAGAGCTCGGGCCAACTGATAATGTGGCCATATCTTTCCTTATCACCTGTTTGTATCTCTCTTGGTGGGCGGCACGGTGGCACAGTGGTTAGCACTGCTGCCTCACAGCGCCTGAGACCTGGGTTCAATTCCCGACTCAGGCGACTGACTGTGTGGAGTTTGCACGTTCTCCCCGTGTCTGCGTGGGTTTCCTCCGGGTGCTCCGGTTTCCTCCCACTGTCCAAAGATGTGCGGGTCAGGTGAATTGGCCATGCTAAATTGCCCGTAGTGTTAGGTAAGGGGTAAATGTAGGGGTATGGGTGGGTTGCGCTTCGGCGGGTCGGTGTGGACTTGTTGGGCCGAAGGGCCTGTTTCCACACTGTAAGTCTAATCTAATAATCTAATTTTTCCTCTTTTCTCTCAACAGTCTTTTACTTTGTCTCTATCCCTCACTCTCTGTCTGTATCACTAGCCATCTCCCTCTCCCTCTCAACCTTTCTCTCTCACACTATCTTCCTTTCTCTCTCTCTCTTATTGATAGCCTCTTCTTCTGTCTTTTTCTCTCCTGCCTCTTCTTTCTACCTTTATCTATGTTCTTTCTCACTCTTTTGCACTTTCTTCTTCTCTCATTTTCCTTCTATCTTTCCTTCTCTTCCTTCTCTTCCCTATTTCTGTCTTTCCATCCTGAAACAGCACTCTTCCCTTCAATTTTGGACACCCTCCCCCTCCTACAGCACATTTAGCCCCTATCCCCCTCCATGACCCCTGTCCATTTGCCCTTCCCTGTGCTGCTTCATCTCCCCTGAACTGTCCCTCTGTAGTTTCTGTATTTCACACCCACTGCATATAAAAGCCCCTCAGTATCTCCATCCATCAACAGTACCCTTCCCCTGCTGTGTCCCAGGTCCTGGTCTGGGGGACAAAGTGAGCATGTGCAGAGACTGACGTGTCTTTTGACTGCGTACCGTAATGTCATGGAGTCATAGAGTCATACAGCACGGAGACAGATCCTTCGGACCAACCAGGCCACGCTGACCATGTTCCAAAACTAAACTACTCCCACCTGCTGCGCTTGGTCCATATCCCTCCAAACCTTTCCTATTCATGAACTTATCCAAATGTATTTTAAACATTGTAACTGTACCTGCATCCACTACTTCCTCTGGTAGTGCATTCCACACATGAACTACTAAAAATGCTGCCCCTCATGTCCTTTTTCAATCTTTCTCCTCTCACCTTAAAAATATACCCCCCAGGTTTGAACTCCCCCACCCGAGGGAAAAGACCCCTGTCATTCACCTTATCTATGCCCCTCAGAATTTTATAAACTTCAATAAGTTCACCCCTCACCCTCCAATGCAACAGCCCATTGTTATGTATCAAACTGATGTGCAGGTCTGGGGAACTCGCCATGCTAAATTGCCCATTGTGTTAGGTACATTAGTCAGAAATGGGTCTGGAGAGGGTCAGTATGGACTTGCTGGGCCGAAGGACCTGTTTCCATACTGTAGGGAGTCTAATCGAGGGAATCTAACCCACCATTCCTGGAAACATCTTGATAAATCTTTACTGAACCCTCTCCAGTTTAATAATATCCTTCCTATAACAGGATGATGAGAATTGCACACATTAATTCAGAAGAGGCCTCATCACTGTCCACTACAAGTTCAATATAATGTCAGAACTCCTATACGCAAAGGTCTGAGCAATGAAGGCAAGCATGCTAAACACCTTCTTAACCACCCTGTCTGACTGGGATACAAATTTCAAAGAAGTATGTCCCTGAACCCTGAGGTTTCTCTCTGCTCTCCCACACTACCCAGGGCACTACCGTTAACTCCTGACCTTGTTTGTATTACCACAATGTAATACCTCATGTTTATCCAAATTAAACTCCATCTGCCACTCCTCAGCCCATTGACCCAATTGATCTAGATCTCTTTGTAATCTTGGGTCACATTCTTCACTGTCTGCTTTACCATTTTGGTGTCATCCACAAACTTACTAACCATGTCTCCTATATTCTCATCCAAATCCTTTGTATAAATGACTAACGGAAGTGGAGCCAGTACCGTTCCCAGTGGAACACCCGCTGGTCACAGGCCTCCATCTGAAAAACAATGATCCACCATCACCTGCTGTCTTCTACCACCAAGCCAATTACAAATCCAATTGGCAAGCCCACCCTGAATCCCATGTGATCTAACTTTACTAATCTGTCTCCCATGCAGAACCTTGTCAAAGGCTTTATTAAAGGCCAGCCAAACAACATCTACCACTCTGTCCTCATCAATCATTTTGGTTACTTCTAAAAACAAACCCAATCAAGTATGTGAGACATGACTTTCCTCACACTAAACTATCCTGGCTATCTCTAATCAATCCTTTCCTCTCCACCCTGTGTAAATCCTACTTTTCAGGATCATCTCCAAACATGTATCCACCACCGAAGTCAGACTCGCAGGTCAATAGTTCCCAGGCTTCTCCTCACATCCCTTCTTAAACACATTAACCACACCCCTGTCCTCCAGTTCTTCATATGTGTTTTTACATGATACAAATATTTCTGCTCAGGCCCCTGCAATCTTCTCTCTAACTTCCCACAACGTCCTGGGACACACTTGATCAGGTCCTGGAGGTTTATTTATCCTTATGTTTTTTAGGATCTCCAGCACTTCCTCTTCTGTTTTCTGTGAACTATTCTCAAAACATCAATATTTATATCCCTGATTTCTCCAGCCTCCATTTCTTTCTCAACAGTCAAAACTGATTTGAAATACTCATTTATATCACTCCCATCTCTTGAGATTCAACACAAAGACAACCTCATTGGTCTTTAAGGAATCTTATTCTCTCTCCAGTTGCTCTCTCACTCTTAATATACTCATAGAATCTTTGAATTTCTTTACCTTCCCTGCCAAGGCTATCTCCTGTCCCCTCATTGCCTTCCTCATTCCTTCTGAAGAATGTCCCTACACTCTTTATACTCTTTAAGACATTCAGTTGATCCTAATTGTCTCTCTAATAGATGATCATTTTTTATTCTTGACTTGAACTTCAACATCTTTATTCATCCATTGTTCGCTAATCTTACCAGCCTTGCCTTTCACTCTAACAGGAACAGAATGTTTCTGAACTCTTGTCACACTTTGGAAGGCCTCCCACTTGTCAGTCATCCTTTTACCTGCAATTATTCTACTCCAATCAACTTTTGAAAGATCTTGTTTCATAACCTGAAAATTTGCCTATTCCAATTCGGAACTTTAACTTTTATGGAAGACTTATCCTTTTACAGAACTATTTTAAAATTATTCGCATTACGATCACTGGTCCAAAAGTGTTCCCTGACTAACAGGTGGAAATGGGTACTATCGATGTTGGAGATTAGAGTCAAGATTAAAGTGGTGCTGGAAAAGCACAGCAGGTCAGGCAGCATTCGAGGAGCAGGAAAAACAATGCTTTGGGAAAAATTCTTCATTAGGAATTTCGGGCAAAGGCTCTTCATCAGAAGGGCTTTTGCCAGAAATTCCTGACGAAGGGTTTTTGCCCGAAGCATTGATTTTCCTGCTCCTTGAATGCTGCCTGATCTGCTGTGCTTTTCCAGCACCACTCTAATCTTCCCTGACTAACACATCAGTCACTTGCCCTGCTTTATTTCCCAAGAGAAGTTTAGGTTTTGATCCACCTCTAGTGGGAACATTTATATACTGTTAAAGAAAATTTTCTTGCAATTGAACAAATTCTTCACCATCAAATCCTTAACACCATAACAGTCTCAGACAATGTTTGGAAAATTAAAATCCCCTGCTAGTGCAACCTTATTATTCTTACATACATTTGAGATCTCTCGACATATTTGCTTCTCAATTGCCATCTGACTATTGGGGCGTTGATCCTTTTCCCTGCGATTAGTCTACTCCAAGTAAAATCCCATCAAGGTGATCATCTCTTTCTTATTTCTAATTTGAACCCATATATTTTCACTAAATGATCCCTCAGAAATATCTTCTCTAATTACAGGAGTAATATTTTCCTGAATCAAAAATGCCAGCCCTTCTCCTGCCTTGCCTCTTTCTATCCTTCCTGTACCATCTCAAACCCAGAACACTGAGCTGCCAGTCTTTTCCATTCCTCAGCCATGTTTCTGTGATAGCAATGACATCCCAGGCCCATGTTCCCTTACATGCCCTGAGGTCATCAGCCTTATCCATGAGACCTCTTGCATTGAAATAAATGCAGTTTAAGTGTTCAGTGTTCCTTTGTTCTCTGACTTGTTCTTGACTGTCCTTTCTAAAGAACGCGCTGTTTTCTGATTCAAAATCATTGCCATCTTTCTTTCTATTTTAACTGTAACTTAGAAAGCCCCCACCCCACCCCTCTCAAATCTTACAATCTCCTGAAATAGAACGAGCAAATGTCCCCACCAGGATATTGGTCTAGTTCAGGTGAAACCCATCCTTTTAAACAGATCTTTTCTGTCCCAGAAGAGAACCCAATGCTCCAAGAAAGTGACTCCCTGCACATTGCAGCACCTCGTCAACCATTGATTTATCTGCCCTGTCCTTTTATTCCTTCCCTCATTAGAACTTGGCACCAGAAGTAAACCAGAGATTACTATTTTTTTATATTCTGTTCTTTTTTAACCATTTACCTGACCAGTTATACTCACTGACTAGATTAGATTCCCTTCAGAGTGGAAGCAGGCCCTTCGGCCCAACAAGACCATACCGACCCTCCAAAGAGTAACCCACCCAGACCCATTTCCCTCTGACTAATGCCCCTAACACTACGGGCAATTTAACATGGCCAATTCACCCTGACCTGTGCATCTTTGGACTGTGGGGGGAAACCGGAACACCCAGAGGAAACCCACGCAGACACAGGGAGAACGTGCAATCTCCACACAGACAGTCACCTGAGGCTGGAATCAAACCTGGTACCCTGGTGCTGTGAGGTGGCAATGCTAACCACTGAGCCACCATGCTGACCCCATGCCACTCTAACCCTTTAACCCTATCTCTAACTATGTCATTCCTATCAATATGTACAACAACTTCCGGTTTCTCACTCATCCACTTGACAATCTGCTTCAAACATTTTGAGACATCCTTCACCCTGGCAGTGGGAAAGCAATGTACTATCCTCGATTCACACTCACTCCCGCAGAATCTTCTGTTCTCTGCCCCTCACAGGAGAGTTCCTGAAAACCTTTATTCTTTTAAATCTTGACAAACAAGTTTAACATGATCTGATGACCATTTCTATTTTTCTCATTCAACAATATTCAAAATGGAATATCTGTCTGAGAGAGGAATAGCCACAGGAGACTTCTAAACCACTTTCGTACCCTCCCTGACGGACAGTTACCTATCTGAACGATCTTGCTGTGTAATCACTTCACTAAATCTATTTGTCACCACACTCAATATCTCTTACCTGCCATCAGTAACATTAATCCTACAAAGAAAAAGCTCTCAACAGCACCTTATATATTAAATTAAACTATCTTTCCTTACCCACAGATTTAATATAAAGCATGAAAAGAAAAATTAATAATATAAATATTAAAAAGAAATCAAACACTTAACTCAAAAAATGAGAAAACAAGCTCCTCCTCAAATTATCCAACATTCAGCTTTCACTGTCCGGATACAAAAACCTCTCCCGAGCCGTCCCTATACAGGCCTCTCCACAAGCTCCGTGTATAAACAATCTGTCCTTCCTCATGTACTTTTTTAACTTGATTTTTTTTCTAAAAGCTCACCTATCACTGATGACAGGTTCACCAGCCTATAGTTCCCTGGCATTTCCTTACCACCTTCTTAAATAATGGCACCATGTTAGGAAGGGATCTTTCCCCTTTCTCCTTCCTGGGCATCCCCATCTCCATTTCCGGCGACAGACTCAACACGGACATCTACCTCAAACCCACAGACTCCCACAGCTACCTGGATTACACCTCCTCCCACGCCCACTCCCTGCTTCCCAATTCCTCCATCTCTGCCGCATTTGCTCCCAGGTGGACCAATTCCACCATTGAACATCCCAGATGGCCTCCTTCTTCAATGACCACAGTTTCCCCTCCCACGTGGTTGACAATGCCCTCCAATGCATTTACTCCACTCCCTGCACCTGTGCCCTTGAAGCCCATCTCTCCAATCACACCAAGGACAGAACCCCCAAGTCCTCACTTCTACTCCACCATCCACCAACGCATCATCCTCTGCCATTACTGCCACCTACAAACAGACCCCACTACCAGGGATATATTTCCCTCCCCACCCCTATCTGTGTTTCGCAGAGACCATTCCCTCCATGACTCCCTTGGCAGATCCATACCCCCACCAACACACCCTCCACTCCTGGCACCTTCCCTGACCACTGCAAAAAGTGAAAAACCTGCACTCACACCACCCCCCCCCACCTCCGAAAAAGGATCCTTCCAAATCCAGCCAAGATTTACCTGAACTTCCATACACATCATCCACTGTGTCCATTGCTCTCAGTGTGGTTTCCTCTCCATTAGGGACACAGGGCACCTCATCGTGGAATATTGCAGAGAACCTCTCTGGGATACATGCACTAAACAGCCCCCCCACTCTGTGGCTGAACACTTTAACTCCCCCTCCCACTCTGCCAAGGATATGCAAGCCCTGGGCCTCCTCCACTGTGAAACTCGAGCCACCTGATACCTGGAGGAAGAACGCCTCATCTTCCACCTTGGGACCCTCCAACCACATCGGATCAATGTAGATTTCACCAGTTTCTTCATTTCACCTCCCCCACTTTATCCCAGATCATCTCCAACAACAGAGAATCAAACCATCATCCTTTGAAGTTCAATGGGGTTGCTCTTGTTGAATCCTCTCCTGTCAACACCTTGGGGTTACCACTGACCAGAAACTGAATTGTACTAGTGATATATATATACAGTGACAACAGAGCAGGTCAGAGGCTTGGAATACAGCAGTGAATGACTCACCTCCTGATTCCCCACAGACCGTCCACCATCTACAATACACCAGTCAGGATTGTGATGGAATACTCCCCATAGGCCTGGATGGGGGCAGCTCCAACAGTATTTCAGAAGCTTGGCACCAGCTGGGATAAAAGAGTCCATTTGATTACCACGACATCCACAAACATCCATGTTATTTTCACCACTGACCCGCAGGAGCAGCAATGTGCACCATCGACAAGGGGCCCTGCAGAAATTCACAGAAGCTCCTTAGACAGTACTTTCCAAACCCACAGCACATTCTCAACAACCACTAGGGATGAGCAATAATTGCCGGCCCAACCAGCGATGCCCAGGAATGGATTAGAATTCATTTAAAATGTTACCCAATCACAACCAATGGTGGGCACTGGGTTTTAGGTTTTGTGAGTGTAAGCTGTTTGGGTCCAGGCAGTAACCTGTTTGTTGTGAAGACCTGAAGAGAAATGCTGTTTGGAACAATCTGTCAGTCTTTCAGAGGCATGGCCTACATACATAGCATCACACAGACACTGACCTTCATATACCAGATTACTCACACGGGAGAGAGGTGGAAACAATTTAAAATGTCTTTGTATCTGGACTGAAGAATATTTGAAAACACAGTTAAAATATTGTCATGAAAATAGTTTGTTAAGGAAGTTAGTATCCGAATGAGATATTTTCAAAGTGCTTGACCTTTATAATAATTTGATCTGGGTGTGATAACCAGGCACATTTGTGCACTTTGTGTTCAACAGATTTCAGTCTGAAGATTAAACCAAACAAATGGGTGGACCTGTGTTTATTGGACAATTAAAGTGGACACGGTTAGTATTGAAGAACAATCACTGGACACGAAAGGTTATCTCTGATTTCTCTTCACAGATGCTGTTGAGCTTTTCCAGCAAGTTTTGCTTTTGTTTCTGATTTAAAGCATCAGCTGACATACACTGGATGTGGTTGATGGGGGATTCAGTGTGAGACCCCATGTGCTGCAGTATTCCATCACCTTTGCAACACCTTCATTAAGGATCTGGTCCAGGGGGCAGAATTACAGAGTGCCTTTCTTGGTCAGTGCACTGAGTGTAGGAGTGTGGCCCCACATGACATTGGTTAGGCCACTCTTGAAATATTACATTCAGTTCTGGTCTCCCTGCTATAGGAAAGATGTTGTTAAAGTTGAAATGTCGCAGAAAAAATTTATAAGAATGTTACTGGGGTCAAGGGTTTGAGGTATCGGGGGCTGAGGGGTGACCTCATAGAGGTTTGTAAAATCATCAAGGGCATGGAGAGGGTGATTGGCAAGGTCTTTTCTCCAGGGAACACTTAGCCCACATCCCTCTCAACCCTTCCTATTAATATACCCATCCAGATGCCATTGAGATGTTAGAATTGTGCCCACTTTTACCACTTCCTCTGGCAGCTCATTCCATGCACACATCACTCTCTGAAAGAAGAAAACTGCCCCTGAGGTTCCTTTTAAACCTCTCCCCTCCAAACTTAACCTCTGACCTCTAGTCTTGGACTCCTCTCACCTGGGAAATAGATATTGGCTATTTACCTTATCCCTGCCCCTCATAATTTTATAAATCTCTGTCAGGTCACCCCTCAGCCTCCGACGCTCCAGGGAAAATACCCTCAGCCTATTCAGCCCCTTCTGATAGCTCAATCCCTTCAACCCTGGCAACATTTTTGAAAACCTTTTCTGAACCCTATCAAGTTTCACAGCATCCTTCCTGTAGGAGGGGGACCAGAATTGAATGCAGTCTTCCAATAGTGGGCTAACCAATGTCCTTCACAGAAACAACATGACCTTCCAACTCCTATACTCAATGCACTGACCAAGAAAGGCAAGCATTCCCCAGCACTGCAGAGAAGAGAGAGTGGGACCCGGTAGTGCAGAGGAGAGAGAGAAAGTGAGCAGGAGTGTCAGGGAGAGAGAGAGTGGGACCCAGCAGTGTGTGTGAGAGAGAGAGAGAGAGAGTGGGAGCAGGCAGTGTGAGGGAGAGAGAGAGGGAGCGGGCAATGTAAGGGAGAGAGAGATTGGGAGTGGACAGAGTGAGGGCGAGAGAGAGTGAGAGTGGGCAGTGTGAGGGAGAGAGAGAGTGAGAGTGGGCAGTGTGAGGGCGAGAGAGAGTGGGAGTGGGCAAGTGAGGGAGAGAGAGAGTGAGAGTGGGCAGTGTGAGGGAGAGAGAGAGTTGGAGCGGGCAGTGTGAGGGAGAGAGAGAGAGAGTGGGAGCCAGCAGTGTGAGGGAGAGAGAGTGGGAGCCGGCAGTGTGAGGGAGAGAGAGGGAGGGTGCCGTTAGTGTGAGGGAGAGAGAGAGTGAGTGCTGGCAGTGTGAGGGAGAGAGAGAGAGAGTGGGAGCCAGCAGTGTGAGGGAGAGAGAGTGGGAGCCGGCAGTGTGAGGGCGAGAGAGAGTGAGTGCTGGCAGTGTGAGGGAGAGAGAGAGTGGGAGCAGGCAGTGTGAGGGAGAGAGAGAGTGGGAGCGGGCAGTGTGAGGGAGAGAGAGAGAGTGGGAGCGGGCAGTGTGAGGGAGAGAGAGAGAGTGGGAGCCGGCAGTGTGAGGGAGAGAGAGAGTGGGAGCGGGCAGTGTGAGGGAGAGAGAGAGAGTGGGAGCCGGCAGTGTGAGGGAGAGAGAGAGTGAGTGCGGGCAGTGAGAGGGAGAGAGAGTGGGAGCGGGCAGTGTGAGGGAGAGAGAGAGTGGGAGCAGTCAGTGTGAGGGAGAGAGAGAGCAAGTATCCAAGATTGTGGAACAGGCACCTTCGACCCTTCTGGCCATTCGGTGCAGCCATTTTGGCGTGAGCAATTTGGTGCGGCCTGTTTGTTGCACAGACCCATTCAGGCGCAGAACCGTTTTGGCGCAGATATTCGGTTTCCAGCAGTTTGTAGTTATTATTAAAATAAAATATAACCCATTAAAGAAGGTGGAAAGACATACTGTCATTTCAAAGATAAAAGTATGAGCTGCTGAAATGTCGAGGGAAGTTTACAAGTGATTACCGAGTGCCTAGAATATATGTCGGAAGCTTGCCCAGGGACGATGCCTAACAAGAGAGCACTGAAGACAAGGATTAGTTGGACAAGGAAAGAAATTGCTGCTTACCCAGTAATTCCAAGGAATTTAGAAGAACTTGTAATTCCTGATAGCTTTAAAACATATTCTGTTAATGAATATAATGAAGAACAATTTTAACTATCTTTACAGCAGGAGCACCACCTGCAGAATTCTTATATTTGGAAGAAAAAGGAATGTCGCGTTTCTGAAGCAATCAAAAATGTTATAAGTTGATGGAACATTCAAAATTTCCCCACCTCTATTTTCACAAGTTTATGTTATTTTAGAGGAAATACACTGTTGTATGCTTTACTCCCAAATAAGTTACAAACAACAGATGATAAATTATTTGAAATGGTTCTGGAAATACACCCTGAATGCCACCCTGACATTATCAGCTGGGACTTTGAACTTGCAAATTTCAAACGTTTACAGCAGCATTTTCCTTCTGCAGAAATCCGGGGATGTTTTTTTCACCTGGCTCAAAATATGAGAAAACATCTTGCCAGTTTGGGACACTTGGGTAAGTATAACATCGACTTGGAGTTTTCTTTGAGAGCTAAAATGGTAATTGGTCTTGCATTGATTCCGATTGAAAACATGGAACATTTGGCTGATGTGCTTCCAGATGAACTGCAGCTGCTGCTGGGCTGGTTCGAGGGTAACTATGGAGGTAGAAGATTACCCAGAGGAAATGGTAGGCGTCCACCGCTTTTTCCAGTTGGAATGTGAAATTTATATGAAAGAACTTTAAACAATGTGGACAGAACAAACAATCATGCAGAAGCTGCCCACAGGAGATTACAATGTGAACTTGGAGTGGAATATCCAGTTATTAGGAAATTTATTGACCGTTTACGAAAGGATCAGAATGGAGTGGAAGGGACATTTACTATGAGCATCTCGTAGCAGGGCACGATATTCTGTTGAAATTAAAGAAATTCAGGGAAGCAGACGCTAGAATGCAAACACTCGTAAGAAAATTTAGTGAGAGAAATGATGTTGAATATTTACAAGGGATTGCCCATAATTTTGAATAAATGTCATGTTTTAGATTTTTAGTAATTAACTTGTTTCTTTTATTTCTTTTTTCTTTTTAACACTTTTACTAAAGAAAATAACATTATTTTTATTTCTTTCATTAATGCTTTAACTAAGCCTGAAGAGGAATAAATATGAGCTGCGCCAAAATAGTTCTGCGCCTAAATGGCTCTACGGCAAATGGGCTGCGGCAAACAGGCCGCGCCAAATCGCTTGGCACCAAAATGGCTGCCCCGAATGGTCCTAAACCTGAGCAAGCCCGAAGTGTCAATGAGGGAGATACCCCCCCACCCACCACCCCAACCCCCAGCATCTGCAGCATAGACAGAAGGGAGGCAGACTCCCAAACAGCGGGCCCAAGCAAAGGGGATTGAGCCTTCACAGGGAGTGCACTTCAGAAACACTGGGCAACCTTTACTGTTATTACTTTATTGTTCCACTTAACACAACGAAGGACTGTAATGTTAACATTTAACTTTATTTCTTGATTTTTCTACTTATACTAAAAAACACAGTCATGCTTTCCCTCTAACTTAGTTTTTGTATTACTACACGTACAGTGTTTGATGACATTGTACACATTTCACTGTACTCCTGTACTTGAGAACATGTAACAATAAAATTTACATCTGAATCTAAATAACAAACATCTTCTTCACTCCCCTGTCCACCCATGACTCCATTTTCAAACATCTTTGAACCACCACTCCAAGGTCTCTTTGTTAAGAAACACTCCCCAGATCTTACCGTTAAGTGCCTATGTCCCATCCTGAGTTGCCTTCCCAAAATGCAGCACCTCACACTTATCTAAATTATTATTATTCTCCATCAGCCACTCCTCAGCCCAGTAACCCATCTGATCAAGGTGCCATGGTACTCTGTGGGAATTTTTGCTGTCCACGACGTATCCAAATTTGGTGTCATCTTCAAAATTACTTACTCTACCTCCAATGTTCACATTCAAATCGTTTATATAAATGACAAAAAGCGATGACCCACACTGCCTTCATCAATCCTGATTTGGAGGAGCCGATGTTGGACTGAGGTGAAGAAAGTTAAAAATCACACAGCACCAGGTGATAGTCCAACAGGTTTATTTGGAAGCACTAGCTTTTGGAACGCCACTCCTTTGTCAGGTGGTTGTGGAATATAAGATCATAAGACACAGAATTTATTGCAAAAGTTTACAGTGTGATGCAACTGAAATTATTTATTGAAAAAGACCTGGATTGTTTGTTATGTTTCTCATCTTTTAGAATAACCATGTTGTTTTCAGTTGTTTCATATGGAAATCCCAGAACGTTTTTATTAAAGTTACATTCTCAAGTGAATTTTACCAGTAGATGCCATATCAGCTCAGGTAATGTATTGAAAGTGTGAGGTACCCTTTGGGAGGCTGTCTGTGCCCAGATGTTCAGACTGATTCTTTTTCTGAAAAAAACAGATTTTCAGAATCTCATATAGTTTTTGAGCAAAATCAAATGTAATTCTGCAAGTACAAATTGTCCCCACAAACTTGTGTGCGTGTGTGTGTGTATGTGCGCGTGTGCGCGGTGGGGCGGAGGGGGTGTTTGATTGTCTGTGAGAGAGTGTGCGCATGTGTCTGAGTGTGAGTGTGAAAGCTGTATAAGTAGATGAGAGGGTGTGTGTATGTGTGAGAGTGGGTGTGTATGTATGAGCATATCAGAGAGAGCTTGTGTGTGAGAGAGGGCCTGCATGAGTGTGTGTGTGTGTGTGTGTGTGTGTGTGTGTGTGTGTGTGTGTGTGTAAGTTTTTGAGAGAGTGTGTGTAGTGAAGTGGGGTCACCTGGAGTATGACATGACCCCAAAGTCTCAGTTGAGGCCATCCCCATGAGTACCAAATTTGGCTACCAGCTTCTGCTCACCCACTTTGTGTTGTAGCCTGTCCTTTAGTCCATCTTGGAGGGTGGTCACCCAAAGGTCTGAGGGTCGAGTGTCCTGGACCGCTGAAGTGTTCTCCGACTGGGAGGGAACAATCCTGTCTGTTGATTGTTGTGTGGTGTCTATTCATCCGTTGCCATAGCCTCTCCTCGGTCTTGCCAATGTACCATGCCTCGGGGCATCTTTGCCTGCAGCGGAGGAGATAGACCACGTTGGCCGAGTCACATGATTACCTGCCATGTACCTGGTGGGTGGTGTCCCACAAGTAATGGTGGTATCAGTTTCAACACTCTGATACATCTTACAGTGTTCACTGTGACAAGATTGTGTGGACGAGGATGCCCTCATAAGAACGGGATATGATGCTCAACTCATCAACCACCAGTTCCAACGTGCCGCAGTGAGAAACCATAATGACCTCCTCAGGAGACAGACACAGGCTGCAACTGACAGGGTACCCTCCATTGTCCAGTACTTCCCAGGAGCCAAAAGACTACACCATGTTCTTCACAGCCTGCAACACATTATCAATGAGGATGAGCACCTCACCAAGACCTTCCCCATATCTCCACTTCGTGCCTTTAAACAACCACCAAATCTCCAAAGAGATTCTTTAAGTAAAAAGGAGAAAGAATAACTAGAGACACGTATGTGTGGAACCACAGGAGATGGGTGAGGTTCTCAATGAATATTTCTCCTCTGTGTTTACCGTGGAGAAAGACATGAAGATTGGGAACTAGGGGATGTTAGTGGTGATATCTTGGGGACAGTGTGTATCACAGTAGAGGAGGTGTTGGGTGTTAGAATGTATGAAGGTGGATAAATCTCCTGGTCCTGACCAATATTTCCAAGAGCACTGCAAGAGGTTAGAGAAGACATTATGGGGCCAGTGAATATAATCCCAGTCTACTCAGTCTCTCCTCAGAAGCCAAATCTCTCAACTCTGAAATCAATCGAGTGAACCTCCTCTGTACCCCCTCCAGTGCCAGTCTGTCCTTTCACAAGGAGACCAAAACTGCATGCAGTACACCAACTGTGACCTCACCAGCACCCTATACAGCTGCAACATAACCTCTCTGCTTTTAAACTCAATCCCTTTAGCAATGAAGGACAAAATTCCATTTGCCTTTTTAATAGCCTGTTCCACCTGCAGACCAATCTTCTGTGATTCATGTACAAGGACACCCAGGTCCCTCTGCACAGCAACATGCTGAATGTTTTAACTATTCAAGTGTGGCAATCTCTCAGCCCGACATGGTGATCTCTCAGCCCAGCATGGTGATCTCTCGGCCCGATGTGATGATCTCTCAGCCCAGCATAGTGATCACTTAGCCCAGCCTGAGGATCTTAGCCCAGCATGGTGTTATCTCAGCCCGGCATACCTATTTCTCTGCCCGGTGTGGTGATCTCTCAGCCTGGCCTACAGATCTCTCGACCCGGTGTGACCATCTCTCAGCCAGGTGTGGTTGATCCACAATGCTGGTAGGGAGGGAATTCCAGGATTCTGACCCAACGACTGCAAAGGAACAACAGTATATTTCCAAGTCAGGATGGTGAGTGGCTTGGAGGGGAACTTGCCAGTGATGTTTCCAGGTACTTGCTGCTCATTGTCCTTCTAGATAGAAGCTGTCGGGGGTTTGGAAGGTACTGCCTAAAGATCTTTGGTGAATTTCTGCAGTGCATCTTGTAGATAGACACACTGCTGCTCCTGAGCACCGGTGGTGGAGGGATTGAATGTTTGTAGATGTGGTGCTAAATCAAGCGGTTTGCTTGTTCCTGGATGGTGTCAAGCTTCTTGAGTGTTGTTGGAGCTATACCCACCCAGGCAAGTGGGAAGGATTCCATCACACTCCTGACATCATATATTTTAAGCAGCGCTATTATTACTGTAAAAACAAAAAAAGTTTAATTTTTAAGTTTTTTCTTTCTTTCTACCTTCTTCTTAAGATTATATGACTAGGTGTTTGTCCCTAAGATGGTGCATTGTGTGGTGACATTATACACTTCTCACTGTATTCCTGTACCTTTGTACTGAGTACATGTGACAATAAAATCAAAATCAAATTACAGACAAAAGAAAGAAGCGTTGGAATAACTATTGGAAAACTTAGCAGGATATTGGGTTATTTGACTCAAACAGCAACTGCTCCAATAGAGTAACATCCCATAAACACAATCTTGGTACAGGCAAATTCAGTAAAATTGATTGTTTCACATGTAATTCTGGACAAGCATTGCAATAGAGTTGTTCAAGATTACATTTGCTTTCAGTGTTCTGGAAACAGTTCAATATTTATTTATCCCTTTAAATCTTTCCTATTCATGTCCCTGTCCAAATGTCTCCAAAATGTTGTAATTGTACCTGCCTGGACCACTTTCTCTGGCAGCCCATTCCATACACACCCCCCGTCTGCATGAAAATGTTACCGCTCAGGTCCCTTTTAAATCTTTCCCCTCTCACCTTAAACCTGTGCCATCTGGTTTTGGACTCCCCTGTCCTGGGGAAAAGGCCTTGGCTATTCATCTTGTCTCTGACCCCTCATGATTTTATAAAGCCCTGTACAAGAAGCTGTGTAAAAGATGCCAGATAAGTTATTGTTGCATTTTGCCAGTGATGATATATAAGCTGGGTAGAAGATGAAAGCCTGATTAACAGGAAACAGAATCAGAATAAAGGCTTCAGTGTCAGACTGGTAACTAATGGAGTGTCACAGGGATCAATGCTGTGACCTCAACTATTATAATCACATTAAACTACTGGGTTCGGTTGAGTAAATGGGAAGAAAAGGAACCTGGAGTATAATGTGGCTGTGGCATGAGGTTGTTTGATTGACAGGAATAACAGAGAGCAGAGCATTATTTAAAAGGAGAGAGATGACAGAATTCTGGAGGAGGGGGATTTACCTGTTCTTGTACAGGAATCTAAAAGAGTGGCATACAGGTACATCAAATAATTCGGTAGTCAGATGGAATATTGACCTTTAATGTAAGAGAGTAATGTACGGCAGCACGGTGGCACAGTGGGTGGCACTGCTGCCTCACAGCGCAAGAGACCTGGCACATTCTCCCCGTGTCTGCGTGGGTTTCCTCCGGGTGCTCCAGTTTCCTCCCACAGTCCAAAGATGTGCAGGTCAGGCGGATTGGCCATGCTAAATTGTCCGTAGTGTTAGGTAAAGGGGTAAATGTAGGGGAATGGGTGGGTGCACTTTGGCGGGTCGGTGTGGACTTGTTGGGCCGAAGGGCCTGTTTCCACACTGTAAGTAATCTAATCTAAAAGGAGGGAGGTCTTACAACCGCACAGTCACTGTTCAGAACACACATTGAGGATTGCGTTTAGTTTTGGTTTCCTTTATTAAAAGGATATACTTGTGTTGGAAACAGTTCAGAGAAGTCTCAGTTCCTGGGAGGAAGGGATCCTTGTTTCAAATACCCAGTGACACTGGACGAGCAACTCTCTTACCCCCACAGATGCTGCCTGACCTGCTGCAGTTCTCCAGTGATTTCTTTCTTGTCTTTTCCAACACGTTTCTATATTGAATAGTAAATATCCTGGAGTGAGTTACAGACTGAAATCTAATCAAGGGGTTCGGAGTACTGATCTGACTGGAAAGACACTGCCATTCTGAAAATATGATTGCACTGATATTTTTGTCTGAATAGTATCCAGGGGAGGGGTCTTTTTAAAGTAAAACTCAATACTCAAACTTCCATGTGCACTAGTCTGGGAAAGCCACATCTGGGACTGTATCCTCCAAGGTGGGTCTGTATCTCAGTGACCTGGAGTTGTTTCATAGCATCCCTGTTGCAGTGTTTTAAATGCAGGAAGAGCTCACTGAACAGAGAAGAACAAAGAACAATGCAGCACAGGACAGGCCCTTCGGCCCTACAAGCCTGTGCTGACACATTTTACCCTTCCATACTAAAACCGTCTTCATTTCCAGGATCTGTATCCCTCTATTCCCTTCCTGTTTGTGTATTGGTCTAGGTATTCCCTTGAATGCTGCTAATGTGTCTGCTTCCACCACCTCCTCTGGCAGTACATTCCAGGCACTCACCACCCTTTGTGTGAAAAATGTGCCTTGCACATCTCTTTTAAACTTCCCTCCTTGTGGTTTGAACCTGTGCCCCTCAGAATTGATTCCCCCCCCCCACCCCCAAAATGTGAAAAAGCCTCATATTTCCACTTCATCTAATGCCATTCACAATCTTATAAACTTCTACTGGGTCAGCCCTCAATGTCCTGCATTCCAGTGAAAACAAATCCAGTCTATCTAACCTTTCTTCAAAATCCCCCATACCAAGGTAACACCCTGGAAAACCTATTCTGAACCCCCTCCAAAGCATCAACGTCCTTCTAGTAGTGTGCTGATCAGAACTGGACACAATATTCCAAGTGCAGTCTAACTGAAGTTCTACAAATCCATACAAAGCATAACTTTCTGAACATAGAAATCATAGAATGCCTACAGTGTGGAAACAGGCCATTTGGCCCAACAAGTCCACACCAATCCTGTGAAGAGTATCCCACCCTGACCCACTCCCCTCCCCTATTACTCTATATTTCCCCTGACTAATGCACCTAACCTACATATCCCTGAACACCATGGGAAATTTAGCTTGACCACTTCACCTAACCTGCACATCTTTGTACTATCCATATAGTCAATGTTCCTTCCAATGAAGGCAAACTTGCCATAGGCTGTTTTGTTTTACCCCCTTATCCACCAGCACTGCCACTTCAGTGATCTGTGGACCTGCACACCCAGATCCCTCTGCAAATTAATGCTGCGAAGGGTTCTGCCATTCACTGTTTAATTTCCAACAGTACTTGGCCTTCCCAAATGTATCACCTCACATTTGTCTGGATTAAGCTCCATCTGCCATTTTTCTGACCATGCCTCCAACTGATCTAATATCCTGTTGTATCCTCTGAC
This sequence comes from Hemiscyllium ocellatum, assembly GCF_020745735.1. Taxonomy (NCBI): domain Eukaryota; kingdom Metazoa; phylum Chordata; class Chondrichthyes; order Orectolobiformes; family Hemiscylliidae; genus Hemiscyllium; species Hemiscyllium ocellatum. The sequence continues at coordinate 125,637 of NW_026867462.1, read as the reverse complement.
AATCCTCTTCAACATCTACAACTCCATCAATCTTTGTATCACCCCAATCTTTTTATCATCTGCAAACTTAGACCAACCATGTATTCCTCCAAATTATTTATAAAGGTCATGAAGAGTAAATGTCCCAGCTCTGATCCGTGTGAACACCACTAGTCACAGCCCTCCATTCTGAAAAGCATCCTCCACCACTCCCTCTGTCTCCTGTGATTGAGTCAGTTCTAAATAGGAAAATCCATCTTGCCAGCTCACCCCGATACCATGTGACTTCACCTTTTGTACCAGTCTGCCATGAGGGACATTGTCAAAGGTTTTACTGAAGTCCATGTGGACAACATCAACTGGTTTTCCCTCATCAATCATCTTCATCATCTCCTTAAAAAATGTGGTCAATTTAGAAAGGCACGACTTCTCCCACACAAAACCATGCTGTCTGTCACTTATAAATCCATTTTCTTCGAAATGCGGATAGATCTTGTCTGGGTGAATTTTTTCCAATCATTTCGCTAACACTGACATAAGGCTCACAGGTCTGTAATTCCCATGATTATCCCTGCTACCCTTCTTAAACAATGGGACAACATCAGCTATTCTCCAGTCCTCTGGGACCTCACCTGTGGCCAGAGAGAATACAAAGATGTCTGTCAATGCTGCAGCAATTTGTTCTCTTGTCTCCCTCAATATTCTGGGATCGATCCCATCAGGACCCATGGACTTATTGACCTTAATACTTTTTAAGACACACAGAATGTTTCCGTGTCTGTGTTTAACCTGATGTCATGAGGCTTCATGGGGTCTGGCATCAATGCTGAGCACTTCCAGAGCACAGCCCTCTTGACTGTCTCCCATGGAGCTGTTCCCTCTGCTGGCTCTGTCCTGCCAGTGGGACAGGACCTGCCCTGAGATGGTCATTGTGTTGTCTGGGACATTTTCTGTAAAGCGGGATTTTGTGAGTGTGACTATGTTCATGGATATGTCTGTGAGGAATATACTGCAGGGCAGTTTTATGTTTTCTACAATAAAGAGTTAACACCTCTTTATTTCTTTCCATTTTAAAATCAAGCCGAACTAAACTATTTTTTTCAGTTGAAGACAATTTAATTATTTTTCACTTCGATAATCAGAGTACACAACTCTGTTCAATAACTGTAGTAACCAGTTGAGTCACCTTCCCAACACACTGTCCGACCAAATACATTGTGAACGGCTTCGGAAAGGCCTGAGTTCAAATATAGTGCTGCTGCACCTCACTGTCCCTCCAATAAAGAGTGAGTCAATGATGGGATCTGAAATCTGTCCAGGGAGCTTCCAAACTGGGCCCAGGCAGTTATTCAAATATCCCCTCACTACAGACAATTCCGAACTATCTCAGAGAGGGTGCAGAATATTCCCAAAGGGGAGAGGGACCAGCAGGATGTTGTTGTTTCCCATGATACAGGATGGGAAAAGGACCAGGTTCTGAGGAGAGAAAATAGGAATTTAGGCAGGAACTTAAAAAGTCGATCCCCGAGGGTAGTTGTAGGAGGGGGATGAGGGTGTAAGTCTTTTTAGGGTGGAGAGTACGAGAAAGAATATCAGGCTGATATGATTTAACCAAATCAGAACTTATAGATGTACTTAATAAAAGCAGAGGGTTTAGTAAACGGATTCCCGCGGCTGGGTTTTGAGATTTCATTCCCTATCGCCGGTTTCCTCCCTCATTCATTCCATTTCATGGAAACGCGATTTGACAGTAACTTTCTTAAAGGGGACAGAGACCCCATTCAATCTGTATCTAACAGGTCCGTGCTGATGGAGCCAACTTGTTTGATTGTCTGCAAGCTGTTCAAGTCCCGGTAGATGGTTCTGAGGGGAATTGGTATTCTCATCTTTTCATAGTTTCAGGTAAGATAGTGCTCTGGGGAGTGGGGAGACCACAGTTTGATGAATGACTGAATGAAATGCAGGAGTAAATATCGAGCGATTGTGAGTGGGTTGGCAAATAAAGGACCTTAATATAAAAATAAAGAAACATATAGTACAATATCTCATGAAACCACAGAATAAGATGTTTGAAGGTGATTGTCTCTCTGCATCAGTGAAGACTCGCCAGCTCGCCCACAGAGACATTGTTAATGATGAACTGATATGGGTGACCAGGGCAGAACCTCAGCAGATCACAGGATATTCAGGGACAAAGATTACAAGATAAACAAGTGACCACATCAGCGAACAGGCACCGTGTGTTTGAATCTGACTGGTAGGTATGTAATACACAGGGACCTGCTGTAATCAAAATGCCGAGTTAATTGAATTATTAATTGGATGTAATTAATTTACAGACCTGATAGAAGAAGACCTGAAGAAGGGCTTATGCCCGAAACATCGAATTTCCTGCTCCTTGGATGCTGCCTGACCTGCTGCGCTTTTCCAGCAACACATTTTCAGCTCTGATCTCCAGCATCTGCAGACCTCACTTTCGCCTCCTGATAGAATTAACTGCCTGGCCAACTGATTTTCTGACCTGATGTAATCATCACCCAGTTGGTTGACTTGTGAACTTGATCTGATTAACTGCACAAGAACAGTTAGTTTGTAGACTGACATAACTTTGATGTCAGAAAGTGTAAGAATGGTATTGTACGGGTGTCTGACAGAGACAGCTGGGTTGTCCTGTGTGATGGTCTTGAGTTCCTCTCCTGGCTGTAATCGATTTCCGCTGGAATAAACTGCTGTTCCTGCTGAATTGCCCAGGCCTTCAGAGTCTTCTTGCCTCAGAGACAGCAGTCACTCCTACAGCAGTAATACCTGGATTACTCCCAGTGCCGTGTCCCAGTGGGAGTCGGAATGTTCCAGGGCATACATGCTCGAGGAAGGATTGAAAGGGGAGGGAGGGATGGTGGGGGTGAGGGGGTGGGGTGCAAGAGAGGAGAGAGAGGCATATTTCGATTAGGGATAATATTACAGCTGTACTTTAAGATGATATTCCTGTGAGTATATCCAGGGAAATTATTCAGTTGGAATCAAGAAATAAGAAAAGGAAAATCACCTTATGAAGATTGCACTGTAGATTCCAAACATTCGGGGGAAATTGAAAAGCAAATATGTAAGGTGATCTCAATTATCTTTAAGAATAATAGGCTGATAATGTTTAGGAATTTGAACTTTCCAAAGCAGAGACTGAGACTGCCATCGTGTTAATGACTTGGCAGGAGAGGAATTTGTTAAGTGTGTACAAGAAAATGTTCTGATTCAGTATGTGGATGTACTTTCTAAAGGAACAAAACTTGATCTACTCTTTGGAGATAAGGCAGGGCAGGTGACTGAGGTGTCAGTGGGGGAGCACTTTAGGGTCAGGAACCATAATTCTCTTTGTTTTAAAATAATGATCGGAAAGGTGGAACGGATCTAAAAGCTAAAGTTCTAAATTTATAGGAAGGTCAATTTGTGTGATATTAGGCAAGAACTTTCAAATGTTGATTGGAGACAAATGTTTGCAGGTAAAGGGACAGCTGGGAAATGGGAAGACAACGAGTGTCCAGGGACAGTATGTTCCCATATGGGTGAAGGGCAAGGCTGGTAGCTTTGAGGAATGCTGAATGATGAGAGAAAATGAGGTTTTGCTCAAGAATAAGCAAGAGGCAGATGTCAGATGGAGACAGCAGGGATCGAGAGGATCCCTAGAATAGTATAAAGGCAGTAGAAGTGTACATAAGAGGGAAATCAGGAAGACAAAAATGGGACATGAGATTAGTGTTGGCAAGCAGGGTTAGGAGAATCCAAAGGGATTACATTAAGGAGAAAAAGGTAATTCAGGAGAGAATAGGGCCCTTGAAAGATCAGCAAGACCACCTGTGGAACTATAGGAGATATGGGTGATGCTAAACAAATGTTTTACATAAGTGTTTATTGTGAAGAAGAAGATGGAATTGAGAGAACTTGGGGAAATAAATAGCGATATCTTGATAAATGTCCACATTACAGAGGAGGAGGTGCAGGACATCTTAAAACAGATAAAGGTTGGTAAACTGTTCAGGAACTGTTCAGGTGTACCTTGAACTCTGTGGGAATCTAGAGAAGTGATTGCTCTGCCCCTTGCTGAGATATTTGTATCATCTGTAGTCACAGGTGAGGTTCCAGAAGACTGGAGGTTGGCTAATGTGGTGCCATTATTCAAGAAACGTGGTAAGGAGAGACAAGGGAATGATAGACCAGTGCGTCTGACATTGGTGGTGGGGAACATGTTGAGAGGGGATCCTGAGGGATTGGATTTACATATATTTGGAAAGGCAAGGGCAGATTAGGGATTGTCAACATGGGGCATTGTGTGTGGGAAATCATGTTTCACTAAATTGAGTTTTTTGAAGAGGTAACAAAGAGGATTGATGCAGGCAGAGTGGTGAACATGATCTATAAGTACTTCAGTAAGGTGTTCAGCAAAGTTCTGCATGGTAGACTGGTGAGCAAGATTAGGTCACATGAAACACAAGGGGAACTAGCCAATTGGATACAGAAGGTTGGAGACAGAGGGTGGTGATAGAAGGTTGCTTCCTAGACTGGAGACCTGTGACCACCGGTGTGACATAGTGATCGATGCTGGGTCCACCACTTTTTGTCATTTATAAACATAATTTGGATGTGAACATGGGAAGGATAATTAGTAAGTTTGTGATGACACCAAAATTGGAGGTGTAGTGGACAGTGGAGAAGATTCCCTCAGAGTACAACAGGACCTTGATCAGATGGGTTGCTGGGCTGGGGAGTGGCAGATAGAGTTTAATTTAGATAAATGTGTGGTGTTGCATTTTGGAAAGGCAAGTCAGGGTGGGACATATGCAGTTAATGGTAAAGTACTGGGGAGTGTTGCTAAACACAGAGACCTTGGAGAGCTGGTTCATAGATGTTTGAAAATGGAGTCACAGGTAGACAGGGGAGTGACGAAGGTATTTAGATATAGACTTAAGCTTTATTGTCACATGTACTCAAGTATAGGAGTACAGGGAAATGTGTGACAATGTCATCAAGCACGGTGCCATCTCAGGGACGATGGTACCTAAGTCCACAATGTAGGTGCACGGAGAAACACAAAAACTGAGAAGGAAAGCATTCCTGTGTTTCTTTCATTGGTCAGTGCATTGAGTATAGGAGTTGGGACGTCATGTTGTGGCTGTGAAGGACATTGGTTAGCCCACTATTGGAATGCTGCTTTCGAATCTGGTCTTCCTCCTATCGGAAGGACGTTGTGAAACATAAAATGGTTCAGAAAACATTTACAAGGATGTTGCCAGGGTTGGAGAGTTTGAACTATAGGGAGAGGCTGAATAGGCTGGGGCTATTTTCCCTGGAACATCAGAGGCTGAGGGGTGATCTTGTAGAGATTTATAAAATCAGGAGTGGCCGGGATAGAGTAAATAGATAACGCCTTTTCCCAGGTGATAGGAGTCCAAAACTAGAGGTCATAGGTTCCAGGTGAGAGGGGAAAGATTTCAAAAGAACCTAAGGTGCAATGTTTTTCTTGCAGTGTGTATGGAATGAGCTGCCAGAGGAAGTGGTGAAAGCAGGCACAATGACAACATTTAAAAGGCACCTGGATGGGTATATTAATAGGAAGGGTTTAGAGGAATTTGGGCCAAGTGCTGGTGAATGGGACTAGATTAATTTCTGATATTTGTTCCGCATGAATGGGTTGAACTGAAGGGTCTTTTTCCATGCTGTATATCTCTGTGATTCGATAACAACTGGGAAGTGCATGGGGCAGACTGACTAAGTACTGGCACAGGGCTGATCTAAACATTTTTCAACATTTAACCAAATGACCTGCCAATAACCATGCCTCATGGTTTTCTCTATACTGATGACTAAGAGTCATAGACGTGTACAACACAGAAACAGACCCTTCCATTAAAGCCATCCGCCCTGAACAGATCTGGTCCCATTTGTCAGCATTTGGCCCTTATCTCTCTAAACCCTTCTTATTCAAATATCCATCCAGATGCTTTCCAAGTGCTATAATTGGGGAAGTGTTCCCTGGAAGACGAATGCCTCATATTCTCCCTTGGGAGCCTGCAGCCACTCAGGTTAGATGTGGATTTCAACAGTTTCCTCATGTACACTCTCCCCACATTATCCCAGTCCCAAGCCTCCAATTCAGCACCGCCCTCCTGACCTGTCCATCACTTTTCCCATCTGTCTGCTCCACCCCACAGCCCCCTGACCTATCACCTTCTCCCTCACCTTCATCTGCCTATCGCTTTCCCAGCTACCTTCACCCTAGCACCACCCCCCAGCCCCCTCCCATCTATCTCTCCCGGCCTGCAAGCCTCATTCCTGATGAAGGGCTTATGCCCGAAATGTTGATTCTCCTGCTCCTCAGATGCTGCCCAACCTGCTGTGCTTTTCCAGCACCACACTCTCGACATTGATCTCCAGCATCTGCAGTCCTCACTTTCTCCGTGCTGTTTGGTAGTTTCATGCTATTGTGTAGCACAGGAGGGTCATGGCTGATTGAGTCCCATAGAGACAAATGTAACCCATTGGGTCATTGTTTCTGGAAGGTTTATTCTTCTCGAAGGATTCTTTAGGGTTAGTGGTTTGACCAAACCCTCCCACATACCAGTTTCTGCTGTCTCCATGGTGTAAGTTAGAAGTGGATGGAAGACGGACTGTTTGTTGACTTCACATCACACGTTCTGGAATAAAATGATGCTGTGATTTTGTAAAATGTCAGACTGTGAGGGAGTTGTGGAACAGATTGCTGGGCCTTTTGCTGAGATATTCGTATAATTGACAGCCAAGGCTGAGGTGCCAGAAGACAGGACAGTGGCTACCATCGTGCTATTATTTAAGAAAGGTGGTAGGAAAAAGCTGGGGAACTATAGATCTATGAGTCTGCTGTCAGTGGTGGGAAAGTTTTGAGAAAAAAAAAGTTAAAAAGATACATGAAGAGGGACAGGTTGTTTGTACATGGAGCTTATGAAGAGGCCTGGATATGGATGGCTCTGGAGAGTTTTTTTCGGACAGTGAACACTGAATGGTGGATTATTGAGAAGGAATTTTTTTTTTATTTGTTCAGTTAAGTCTTTGATTTCTTTTTAATGTTTTTACTTTTTTTTGCATGCTTCATTTTAAATCTCTGGGTAAGGAAAGGTATTTAATTTTATATATACGGTGCTACTGAGAGCTTCTTCTTTTTAGGATGAATGTTACTGACAGCCTGCAAGAGACATTGAGGTGTGATGACTACTAGATTCTGAGGTGTGTAATCACAGCGCGATCATTCAGATCGATAACTGCCCATCAGGAAGGGTATGAAGGTGGTTTCGAAATCTCCTATGGATATTCCCCTCTCAAACAGATAGTCCGTTTTGGGTATCATTGAATGGGAAAAATAGGAGTGGTTGTCAGATCTTGGGCACTAAGAATAAATTTTATGTTAAATAGGTTTGCCAAGATTTAAAAGATTAATAATTTTTGGGAACTCTCCTGTGAGGGGCACAGACAGGAGATTCTGCGGTAATGAGTGTGAATCGAGGAGAGTACGTTGATTTTTTGGTGACAGGGTGAAGGACGTCTCAAAATGTTTGAAGCAGATTGTCAAAGGGGAGAGTGAGAAGCTGGAAGTTGTTGTACACGTTGGTCAGAATGACATTGTTCAAGAAAGGGTTAAAGCTTTACAGAGTGAGTGTAAGAGGTGAGGTAGAAGGTTAATAAACAGAATATGAAAAGCAGTAATCTCTAATTTATTTCTAGAGCCAAGTTCTAATGAGTGAAGGAATAAGAGGATAGGGCAGATAAATCAATGGTTGAAGAGGTGCTGCAATGTGCAGGGATTCAGTTTCTTGGATCATTAGGATCTCTTCTCAGACAGAAGAGATTTAAAAAGGATGGGGTTCACCTGAACTATAAGGGGACCAATACCCTGATGGGGAGATTTGCCAGTTCTATATTAGGAGCTTGTAAATGTTTAGAGAGGTGGGTGGGGGCTTCCTAAGCAACATTGAAAATGGAAAGAAAGATGGCAATGGTCTGAATCAGAAAACAGCAAGATATTTAGAAAAGACAGACAAGAACAAGTCAGAACAGAGAAACTCTGAACACTTAAACTGCATTTATTTCAATGTAAGAGGTCTTATTGATAAGGCTGATGGACTCAGGGCTTGTAAGGGAACTTGGGACTGGGATGTCATTGCTATTACAGAACTTGGCTGAGGAATGGAGAAGAGTCGACAAGTGTGGTGCTGGAAAAGTACTGCCAGTCAGGCAGCATCCAAGGAGCAGGAGAGTAGCTCTTCACTAGAAATGAGGGGGTGGCCCAAGGGAGAGATAAATGGGAGGGATCTCGGGCTGGGGGCAAGGTAGCTGGGAATGTGATAGGTCAATGGAGGAGAGGGGTAATGGTGCTAGGTCAGAAAGGAGGGTGGAGCAGAATAGGTGGGAAGGAAGATGGACAGGTAGGACAGTTCAAGAGGGGTGTGCCAAGTTGGAATGTTGGATCTGGGATAAGGTGGTGGGGGGAATGAAGAAACTGAGGAAATCTACATTGATCCCATGTGGTTGGAGCGACCCAAGGAGGAAAATGAGGCTTTCTACCTCAAGGTGGTTTGAGTTTGGCAAACTCCCCCAGACTACTCTGCCAAGGACATGCCAGTACTGGACCTCCTCCACCGCCAAACTCCAGCTACCCAACATCTGGAGGAAGAATACGTTATCTTCCACCTTGGGACCATCCAACCACATGGGATCAATGTAGATTCCACCAGCTTCTTCATTTCACCTCCTCCCTCCTTATCACAGAGCCAACTGTCCCATCAGGCACCACCCTCTGGAACTGTCCAACTGGTTCATCTTCCTTCCCACCTATCTGCTCCACCCTCCTCCATCTACCTAGCACATTCCCAGACCCCTCCCATTTAAGTCTCAGCCCGCCTTGGGCCATCCTCCCATTCCTGGTGAAGAGCTTATACTCGAAATGTTGGCTCTGCTTGACCGGCTGTGCTTTTCCAGCACCACATGTTTTGATCTTCAGCGTCTGCAGTCCTCACTTTCTCGTGAGGAATGGAAAAGACTGGCAGTTCAATGTTCTGTTTTCGGGTTTTCTCGGAAGGATATAAAGAGAGGCAAGAGCGGAGGAGGTTTGCATTTTTGATTAAGGAAAATATTATGACTGTAATTTGAGAAGATTTTTCTGAGGGACCATTTCATGAAAATATATGAGTTGAAGTTAGAAATAAGAAAGGGATGATCACCTTGATGGGATTGTACTATCGGCTCCCCAATAGTCAGAGGGCAATTGAGAAGCAAATATGTAGAGAGATCCTAAATATATATAAGAATGATAAGTTTGAAATAGTAAGGGATTTAAATTTTCTAAACATTGATTCAGATTGCCAGAGTGTTAAAAAGTTTTGATGGTGAAGGATTTGTTAAATTGCAAGAAAATTTCCTTTGTCAAGATATAAATGTTCCTACTAGAGAAGGATCAAACCCGAACTTCTCTTGGGAAATAAGACAGACCAAGTGACTGAGTGTTAGTCAGGGAACACTTTGGGAGCAGTGATAATAAAACTATCAGTTTTAAAATAGTTATGGAAAGGCACAGATCTTCCATAAAAGTTAAAGTTCTTAATTTCAGTTATGCAAATTTTTAAAGTATGAAACAAAAACTTTCAAAAGTTGATTGGAGTAGACTGGTCACAGGTAAAAGGAACTAGGAGAAAGTGAAGATGCAAATGCTGGAGATCAGAGTCACGAGTGTGGTCTTGGAAGAGCACAGCAGGTTTCCTACTTGTGGGATGCTGCCTGACTTGTTGTGCTTTTCCAGCAACACATTCTCGACTCTTCACAGGTAAAAGGATGACTGACAAGTGGGAGGCCTTCAAAAGTGTGATAACAAGAGTCCAGAAACATTCTGTTCCTGTTAGAGTGAAAGGCAAGGCTGGTAAGATTAGTGAACACAGGATGAATAAAGATGTTGAAGTTCAAGTCAAGAATAAAAAAAATCTATCAGTGAGACAATTGGGATGAACTGAATGTCTTGAAGAGTATAAAAAGTGAAGAAACATCCTTAAGAAGGAAATGAGGAAGGCAATGAGGGGATAGGAGAGAGCCTTGGCAGGGAAGGTAAAGATAATCCAAAGAGATTCTATAAATACATTAACAGTGAGGGAGCAACTGGAGAAAGATAGGACCCCTTAAAGATTAACGAGGTTGTCTTTGTGTTGAACCTCAAGAAATGGGAGGGATATAAATGAATAATTCTGTTTTACTGTTGGGAAGGAATTGGATGCGAGAGAAATCAGGGAAATAAACACTGATGTTTTGGGAAAAGTTTCCAGTACAGAAGAGGAAGTGCTGGAGATCTTAAAAAACATAAAAGTAGGTAAACCTCCAGGACCAGATCAAGTGTGTCCCAGGACACTGTGGGAAGTTAGGGAGAAAATTGCAGGGCCCCTAGCAGAAATATTTGTATCATCAATAAACACAGGTGAAGAATTGGCGGACTGGGGTGTGGCTAATATGTCATTGTTTAAGAAGGGATGTGAGGAGAAGTCTGGGAACAATCGACCCGTGAGTCTCACTTCGGTGGTGGGGACGTTTTTGGAGATGATTCTGAAAGATAGGATTTACACAGGGTGGAGAGCAAAGAATTGATTAGAGATGCTCAGTATGGTTTTGTGTGAGGAAAATCATGTCTCACACACTTAGTCAGATTTGTTTTTTGGAAGTAACAAAACCAATGAGGACAGAGTGGTCGATGGTGTTTGCTTGGCCTTTAGTAAAGCCTTTAACAAGGTTCTGCATGTTAAACTAAAGATTAAAGCTAGATCACATGGGATTCAGGGTGGGCTTGCCAATTGGATATGTAATTGGCTTGATTGTAGAAGACAGCAGGTAATGGTGGATCATTGTTTTTCAGATGGAGGCCTGTGACCAGCGGTGTTCCACTGGGAGCGGTACTGGCTCCACTTCTGTTAGTCATTGAAATGAACGTTTTAGATGAGAATATGCGAGGCATGGTTAGTAAGTTTGTGGACGACACCAAAATTGGTGAAACAGACAGTGAAGAATGTTACCCGAGATTACAAGGAGATCTTGATCAATTGGGCTAACGGGCTGAGGGATGGCAGATGGAATTTAATTTGGATACAAGTGAGGTATTGCATTGTGGTAATACAACCAAGGACAGGACTTATTGGTAGGGCCCTGGGTAGTGTTACAGAGCGGAAAGACCTTGAGGTTCAGGGACATATTTCTTTGAAGTTTGCACAGGGTAGTTAAGGAGGTATTTAGCACACTTGCCTTCATTACTCCTACACTCAAAGGCCTGTGCAATGTCAGAACTGACATTATATTGAAGTTCTATAGGGCACTGGTGAGGCCTCTTCTGGTTTATTATATGCAATTCTCATCACCCTGTGATAGGAAGGATATTTTTAAACTGGAGAGGGTTCAGTAAAGTTTTACCAAGATGTTGCCAGGAATGGAGGGTTTCAGATATAAAAATGGACTGGAAAGGTGAGGACGTTTTTCACTGTTGTACTGGAAGTTGAGGAGTGACCTTATTGATGTTTAAAAAACCTTGAGGTGCATAGATAAGGTGAATGACAGGGGTCTTTTTCCTCAGGTGGGGAGTTCAAACCAAAGGGGTATATTTTTAAGGTGTGAGGAGAAAGATCGAAAAACGACATGATGGGCAAAATGTTTAGTAGTTTCGGTTTAGAATGAACTGCCAGAGGAAGTGATGGATGCAGGTACAGTTACAACGTTTAAACTACATAAGACCATAAGACATAGGAGTGGAAGTAAGGCCATTCGGCCCATCGAGTCCACTCCGCCATTCAATCATGGCTGATGGGCATTTCAACTCCACTTACCAGCATTCTCCCCGTAGCCCTTAATTCCTCGTGACATCAAGAATCTATCAATCTCTGCCTTGAAGACATTTAGCGTCCCGGCCTCCACTGCACTCTGCTGCAATGAATTCCACAGGCCCACCACTCTCTGGCTGAAGACATATCTCCGCATTTCTGTTCTGAATTAACCCCCTCTAATTCTAAGGCTGTGTCCACGGGTCCTAGTCTCCTCGCCTAATGGAAACAATTTTCTAGCATCCACCCTTTCCAAGCCATGTATTATCTTGTAAGTTTCTATTAAGTCTCCCCTTAATCTTCTAAACTCCAATGAATACAATCCCAGGATCCTCAGCTGTTTGGATAAGTTCATGAATAGGAAAGGTTTGGAGGGATATGGACCAAGCGCAGGCAGGTGGGAGTAGTTTAGTTTTGGAACATGGTCAGCGTGGCCTGGTTGGTCCGAAGGATCTGTCTCCGTGCTGTATGACTCTATGACTCCATGACATTACGGTACACAGTCAAAAGACACGTTAGTCTCTGTACACCCTCACTTTGTCCTCCAGACCAGAGGCTGGGACACAGCAGAGGGGAAGGGAATTGTTGATAGACAGAGATACCGAGGGGCTTTTATATGCAGTAGGTGTGTAATGGAGGCACTACAGAGGGACAGTTCAGGATAGATGGAGCTGCACAGGGGAGGGCAATTACACAGGGGCCATGGAGGGGGCAGGGGCCATGGAAGGGGACAGGGGTCATGGAAGGGGACAGGGGCCATGGAGGGAACAGGGGCCTTGGAGGGTGACAGGGGTCATGGAGGGGGACAGGGGCCATGGAGGGGGACAGGGGATGTGGAGGGGGTCAGGGGTCATGGAGGGGGTCAGGGGCCATGGAGGGGGACAGGGCCTAAATTTGCGATGGGGGGGATTGTCCAAAATTGAAGGGGGGGGGTGGGGTGCAGATTCAGGATTGAAAGACAGAAATCAAGAAGAGAGGGAACGACAGAGAGAGAATGAGAGAAGAAGAAAAAAAGCAAGAGAGTGGGAAAGAACAGAGACAAAGGAAGAAGGAAGAGAGAAAAAGAAAAAAAAGGAGAGTCTGTCAGGGGAGAGAGAGAGAGAGAGAGAGAGAGAAAGATAATGTGAGAGAGAAAGGTTGAGAGGGAGAGAGAGAGATGGAATGATACAGACAGTGAGTGAGAATCAGAGACAAAGAAGAGACAGAGAGAGGGAAAAGAGGAAAAAATCAGACAGGTACAACCAGGAGATAAGGAAAGATGTGGCGAGATTGAAGAGGTGATATTCACCATTCTGGTTGGTCTGAGCTCTCTTGATGGTCTCTCACACTTCCTCTCTCCCATTTGGGACAGACTCTGCTCCAGGGGCTTGTGTTAGGAGGGTCAGGTTCAGGGAGGGGATGAGGTTAAAGGATCAAAACTGGGATTGAGATTCAAACACTCCCCACACTCTCACACACAGACAGAAGAAACACACCGATACTCACCCCCTACTCAGTGCACACGGTGAAAGGGACAATGGCTGCCAGAACCTGTTTGAAATATCCCCAGGTCTCTCACTCAGAGCCCCCTCTCTGCCCAAGTCCCAGGTTCCTCTTCCCAGGGCATACCTCCCCAGGGATGGAGCACAGCCAGAGCCATCTCAGTGGGATTAGAGGGGGGAGGGAGGGAGGAGGTGTGAGAGAATGCAGCAGGTAAACAGTTTCATCCAGTCTGCCTTTGTATACTCCTACTTTGCATTTTATTGTCTTGGAATAAAAAACAAATATATTTTCAAAATGATCCAATTCATTTTTTTCTTTGGGGTTTCTTATTGATTATTGTAAAAAATCTCAATTTGTGATTGCCAGGAATCTAACCCAGGTCACCTGTTTGGAAGACAGCTACACTAACCACGATAGCACCATCACTGTGCACTTTACCACAACACAGTCCCCAAACATATTTAAAAAGACCTTTATCATGACAAATTAAACAGGGTTAATGTTGATTCACTGAATGTGATATTGGGTCAGGTGACAATAACTTACATGAAGAGGTAGATTTGAAGGAGCATTGAAACCGGAGAGGGAGCTGGGTCATTGGGTGGGTGCAGGGAGGGAGCCCAGAAATCCCTCTGGTTGGGCTTGGATTGCCCCGACAACGCATCAGCTGGTTCATGGGAAGGAGCAAATAAAGAAACAGGATGATATCAGAGAAATAGTTCAGTACAGACTGCCTTTACCTTCCCCTGCTTCCAGAGATGGTAAGAATTCACGTGGAGGTACAGAAAGTTCAGGAAGCGAGAACGACAGCAGGATTAGCAGGTGAGTACGTGTTGGTGCATAAGATAAGCTTCTGGCCAGAATTTCGTCCAGTGAGGGATAGAAGTTGGGAGAACAGAAGATCCTACACTACGAAACCCAGAGTAGAGAGCACTGGTATGATTTTCCCACACGATAAAGAATCCCAAGAGGGTGGACAGGAGATGAAAGGCCTCAGGTGTTTTCCCTGTAATGGAGTGGGACACAGAAAATGACAGTGCCAGTGGTTTCAGAAGGGCACTGGGAAAAGGTGTTTACACTGCCAGAAGGTGGGACACGTACAGACACAGGGCTGGTCATTAAAGAAAGGCACTATGGGAAAAGGTGCTTACACTGCCAGAAGGTGGGACACGTACAGACACAGGGCTGGTCGTTAAAGAAAGGCACTATGGGAAGAGATGTGGGAAAAGAAGCTGAGCCAGTGGCCTTAGTGAAGGTAGTAAAGGAGACCCCAATAAGACCCGAGGAGCTGCAGGAGAGTGCACAGCCGAGGCAGGAGCTGGGTATGGGGCTAGTATCTGATCTCTACAAATATTTCACCTTTGTGGGTAAAGGTTACTCAGAAAGAACAGGGCGAGAAGGACAAGAAGTTATAATTTTGTGAGATACAGGATCTAACCAAACACTGTTAGTAAGGGATGAGCGAATATGCAGTCTTTCTGATTTGTTATCTGAGAGTGTGGTAATTTGTGGGATAGATGGACAAAAATTTAGTGTTTCCCTGAGGAAAATCAGGTTGGAATGCCAACCCAAGGTTGGGGAAGTTACAGTGGGAGTGATTGACAGAGTGTCTGTTCCAGGAATTCAGTTTGTTCTTGGGAATGATTTGGCAGGATTCAAGGTGGGAGTGACACCCTTTGTTGTGGAGAAGCCCAAGGAAGACCAAGAAACTGAGGAGTTAAAGCAGAAATATCCTGGGATTTTCCCAGTCGGTGTGGTAACCAGATCCAACTCTCATAAAACACAGCACAAAGCATAAAGTAAAGAGAAAGATGAAGGAGTTGAGGTTCAGTTTGCGGATACCCTGCTTGATGTAATGGTGCAGGAAAAACCTGACCAGGGAGAAGGTTGGACAGACGTGATTACTCCTGAAAGATGAAGAGACTTGCAATAGCAAGACAAGATGATAAAACATATATATGTGGATGCGTACTCTGAAAAGGAGGCAGAGACTATTTCGGAGCGTTATTATCTAAAAGATAGAATCCTCACACAGAAAGGGCAGCTTAGTGCAGAGGAGAAATAGGCTGAAGTGTACCAGCTTGTGTTGTCCGTAGCATATAGACAGGAGATGTTACGGGTAGCACATGAACTACCTTTAGGGGGTCAAGTAGGGGTACGAAAGACTCAGGCTAAGGCCTGGAATGCACAAAGATATGGTTAACTTTGGCCATACCTGGCATACATGCCAAATGGTAGGTAAGCCACAGGCAGTAATAAAACCAATACCTTTGTTGTCAATTCCCGCATTTGAAGTATCTTTCACGCTGAGGGGTAACCTTATAGAGGCTTATAAAATCAGGAGGGGCATGGATAGGATCAATAGACAAAGTCTTTCCTCTGGGGTGTCCAGAACTAGGGGGCACAAGTTTAGGGTGAGAAGTGAAAAATAAAGAAGAGACCTAAGGGGCAACTTTTTCACACAGAGGGTGGCAAGTGTATGGAATGAGCTGCCAGAGGAAGTGGTGGAGGCTGGCACAATTGCAACATTTAAAAGGCATCTGGATGGGTATAAGAATAGGAAGGGTTTGGAGGGATATGGGACAGGTGCTGGCAGGTGGGACTGGATTGGGTTGAGATATCTGGTCAGCATGGACGAGTTGGACCAAAGGGCCTGTTTCCGTGGTGTACATCCCTATGACTCTGTGACTCCATGACTACAAGAGGCAAAACTGGTGATAGACTGAAATTAAATGGAACTTGTGAAAGCAAAGGTGACATTCTTGGGACGTAACATCGGTCATGGAAGGTTGACCCCACAGAACGCAAAGACGAAGGCCATCGAGGAATTTCCACAACCAACCTTGAAGAAGGAGGTGCTTCGATTCTTTGGACTCAACGGATTCTATCAGAAGTTTGTTCCAAACTTTAGCAGTGTAGTGGCACTGTTAACCGATTTACTGACGAAGAACACAAAGTTTCAGTGGACAGAACCATGCCAGGAGGCATTCGACCATTTCAAATCGATATTGATCACCAAACCAGTTTTAGCTACAACAAATGTTTCAAAACCTTTTAAAATCGCCATCGATGCTAGTGACATTGGAGTTGGAGCTGTACTCCTTCAGGAAGATGAGGATGGGATTGAACTGCCAGTTGGTTACTTTTCAACATCCACCAGAGAAAACACTCCACAATCGAAAATAAACTGAGTTTGGAACTGGCCTTCCAACATGTTAATGTGGATGTCATGAACAATGTGTCGGAGACAGTTGTATACACTGACCACAATCCACTTACACTCTTGGAATGTTTTAAAGATAGGAATCTGAGACTATTTCATTGGAGTCTCATGTCACAGACTTTCAATTTAAAAATCATACATGTTGCGGATGGAAGAATGTAATCACAGATGCGTTATCGTGGATTTAACGGATAGCGTTTAGATGTAATTTGTCTTTATTTAATGTTTTATAGATTTAAGTATATGGGAATAAATTAAGGAGAACTGATATAAAAGTTATCTGTATGTTCGGATAATGCGTTTAAAAGCTAGAAAAAGAAATGAAGCCATCTTTTTATTATGATGGTTCATTTTTTTCTTAATGGGGGAGGTGTTATGAAGATATGGGTGTACTTTAAGAGAGTTAAAAGCAGCAGAACTACCGGACACAGCACCAAGTGTTCTCAATAAGGTAACAACGTAACACTCGGTCGAACAACTCAATTGGCTCGTTGCCTGGAGACAAAATCACAAATTTGAATTTGGCCAATCAGTGTCAATTATATCCCGAAAAATATCAAACTCCAATCCAGTTTGAATTGAGTATATTGACAATCTTAAAAGCCAATGACACAATCTGATACTTTGGGATATAAGACTGGGGACAATTGAACAGTTGATGGGACAACTGCCAAGCCAACGACATCTGAACACTGCCCAGAAAAACAGCTTTCTTAAAAAGGGAACTTTATCGATCAGTAACCTGTGAAGCAGAAATTCTGATGAAGAAGAAAAGAAGACACAGGAAGATCCAAATCGATGAACAGAAAGCTGCCTGGTTTTGAGCTAAGAAGTGTTGTTTTGTAAATCTTAATTGGGAGTTTTATTGGACTAGGATAGAAGGGAAGGTAAAGATAGGTTAGAGTAGGGACTAATACACAGTTGTTAGTGAATTATTCTCTGTTATACTTTAAGAAATAAAGTTGTTAACTTTTACTTTGAATAGTTCTTGGCCACTGGAAGTTTTACAGATCACTGTATGGGATAAATCTTTTCTATATTGCTGGTTTTAAATAAAGCAGGAGAGTTTACCCCCTGTCATAACAATACTTTATGAATGTTTGAATAACTAGCTGGAATAACCTCCTTTAATGAAGAAAGTGGTTCTAGAAAGATGTCGAAATCAGAATCATTAGGAATCATTATGAACTATGGTCAAAACTGTGAACTTGGATATATTTAAAGAAGTGGCTTCTAAGAAGTGAAAACGTATCGACTAAGATGTTGAAAAGATGCAGAAACACCATTAACATATAATCTTTCACAGTTTTTATTCCTAACTTAGCCCAATCAGAAAAGGCACTGTCCACTAAAGATGGGAAAGAATAGATTCATATGGTTTTGAATGGTGTTTGGATAAACATATGGATGAAAATGGAATAGTATCGGATAGATGAGCTTCAGATTGGTTCCACAGGTCGGTGCAACATCGAGGGCCGAAGGGCCTGTACTGTGCTGTAATGTGTAATGTTCTATTTTAGCGACCAGTTGATCACTAAAAGGCTGAAGGGTGAGAGCAAAGGAGAGACCTGCAGAGACCCAGAGATGGAGAGCAGAAGGGAGGCTGTGATTCTGCTCTTCACCATCTCTGGGAGCTTCACCCTCCCGTGGTTCATCAATGTTGTAGATTTCTGATATTATGTCATTCGAGGCATCAATCCTGATGATTACCCATCATTTCTGTTAGTGTTCAGTGTTGTTGGTTACATGCTGCAGAGGTTATGTTGTTGTACAAACAGATTTATTTATGCAGCAACGCTGTCTACGTTCAGAGAGAAGATCAGTAACACAGTAAAACCTCTGGCTACACAAATTCATTGCCTTCTGAATAAATAAAACTCTTCATTGAAGCCAAAGGGATGGTCCCATTGTTCCCAGACTATGGAATGATATTTTTCATTGATCCGTGGGATATGGGCCACACTGGCTGGGCCAGTGCTTTTTGCCCGTCCCTAGTTGCCCCTTGAGAAGGTGATGGTGAGCTGTCTTCTTGAACTCGCTGCACTCCATGTGATGTAGGTAGACCCACAATGTGCCTCTTAGGGAGGGAATTCCGGGATTTTGACCCAATGACACTGAAGGAACAGCGATACGTTTCCAAGTCAGGATTGTGAGTGGTTTGGTGGGGAACTTGCAGGGGTGGTGTTCCCATGTATCTGCTGCCCTTGTCCTTCCAGATGGAAGTGATCCAGGAGAGCAGACTGACCCCACTGTGCCTGGGTCACTGACCCAGGGGAGAGCAGACTGACCCCACTGTGTCTCTGTCACTGACCCAGGGGGAGCAGTATGACCCCACTGTGTCTCTGTCACTGACCCAGGGGATAGCAGAGTGACCTCACTGTGTCTCTGTCACTGACCCCAGGGAGGGAAGGCTGACCCCACTTTGTATCACTGACCTAGGGGAGAGCAGACTGACCCCACTGTGTGTCACTGACCCAGGGAGAGCAGACTGACCCCACTTTGTATCACTGACCCAGGGGAGAGCAAACTGACCCCACTGTGTGTCACTGACCCAGGGGAGAGCAGACTGACCCCACTTTGTGTCTCTGTCACTGACCCCAGAGTGGGAAGGCTGACCCCACTGTGTCTGTATCACTGACCCCAGGGAGGGAAGGCTGACACCACTGTGTCTGTATCACTGACCCCAGGGAGGGAAGGCTGACACCACTGTGTCTGTATCACTGACCCCAGGGAGGGAAGGCTGACCCCACTGTGTCTGTATCACTGACCCCAGAGAGGGAAGGCTTACCCCATTGTGTCTGTATCACTGACCCCAGAGAGGGAAGACTGACCCCACTGTGTCTGGATCACTGACCCCAGGGAGGGAAGGCTGACCCCACTGTGTCTGTCTCACTGACCCCAGGGAGGGAAGGCTGACCCCACTGTGTCAGTTTCACTGGCTCCAAGGAGAGCAGACTGATACCTTGTCCCTTTAAGGAGGATGTGCTCTGTTTCTCTTGATCAGGGATGTTATCAACCTGGTGCCAAGGTGTATGTTCCATGGAAAGCAGAGTAAATAACTTTGGGTTTTCTTAAATTACGACCAAAGCAGCATGAGGAAGTGGAGTCTGGCTCTCACCGATCCAGGGGCTCAGAGCTGCTTTCAGTTACTGAAGGTGCATTATTTGGTGTTGAAGCTGATCGTCACAGCTGTCATCTCTCTCTGCTATAGGAAAAAAGCTTGAACTCTCCCTCTGCTGTAAGATTGTTTGTTTTGGTGTTCCCATCTTTTGGATTGGAGCAGATATTAAGTGAGGGAAATCTTTTTTGCTGAATTTGCCTTTACTAAGAGTCTGTTTGTAGGATGTGGCTGTATTGGAACAGTTGATGGGCAGAATTAAATAACAATATGAATGATATTTTGAAATGCCACAGTGGACAAGGCTGCAGACTGATGTAGACAGTGAAGCAAGAGAATATGGCAGACAAGGAGTGAAACCCACACCTCTCTGTAGAGTGGTCCCAGACCCATACCCTCCCTGGCCTCACCCCTCCATCTCTCTTCAAACTGCTCCATCATCAGTCAACTATTTTGGGTTTCTTCACTGAGCATGCCCAGTACACTGTAGGGAACAAAGAATGATTCATCCCAGCTGCTGTTGTACAGATCATGTGTGTCTCAGAGTCAGCTCTGAGACACCTCCTGGGCAGTCTCAATCTGTATCTGTGTGTCTCTGACTCCATGTCATTGAGCATCACCCGTACACCCTAATGTTTATGTATGGGACTGCTTTGTATATTCTGGAATATGAACACATTGTAACCTGAGGAAGGTGAGGGTTTCGGTCCTCCCCGGCTTACTCCCTGTTTGATCGCAGTGAGGCCACTTGAACTGAACAGGTCAAAGTGTGACCTCACAGAACAAGTGTGACCTCACCGTATACATCACAGAGAGTTCAGACATCACAACTGGTTTGTAAACTGGCTTCAACTGAGACACGAGGCTGTGTCAGTAAACACAGGGAAGGCTAGGTCACTGCACTGACCGTGTCTCTGGCTGATCTGTCTGGGAGTGAATGTGATCAGAGAGACGATCAAAACAGCTGGACTTTACAAAGAGAAAACAAAGCTTTGAAAACACCATCAGCAATCGGATCAGGCAGAAGATGGGGAAGTTTGAAAGGTTTTTTTTATTAGATTAGATTCCCTACAGTGTGGAAGCGGCCCTTCGGCCCAACAAGTCCACACCGACCCTCCGGAGAGTAACCCACCCAGTCTCATTTCCCTCTGACTAATGCACCTAACACTACAGGCAATTTAGTATGGCTAATTCACCTGACCTACACATCTTTGGACTGTGGGAGGAAACCGGAGCACCTGAAGGAAACCCACGCAGACACAGGGAGAATGTGCAAACTTCACACAGACAGTCGCTCGAGGCTGGAATTGAACCTGGGACCTGGTGCTGTGAGGCAGCAGTGCTAACCACTGAGTCACCATGCTGCCCTAAAAAAGGTTAGTGTAAAATTCTTCCTCTTGCACTGACTGAGGATTGGGAGTAATTGCAGAATAATGCTCTAGAGATTTATTCTGAGAAAGTTTCGGGCTTATTGAAACCGGTGAGATCCACAGAACTGATTCTTAACGAGGGACAGAAGCTGTCCCGAATGACACCCTTCTCCTCGGACCTAGGCCAATCCCTAAGTTCATCCTTTTGAAAAGCATTATGGGTGGGAAAAATTGTTCAGTGGAGAACTGATGTGCCAACAATTTGAGGAGAGTCCAGAGACAATGCATGTGACTGGGAGGAAGGCGTGTCAGAAATTGGGTTGGGGAGAGATTGATTGAAGGGGAGCTCCCTGTGAGAGATTAGGGTGGGAGAGGAGTCTGATGGTGAGGATTAGAGGGGAGGGCATTGTGGAGAGATGATGCCCTACTTCACATCATCATTGTCCTCAATTCCACCAACATTTCCAAGGGTGCCAACCTCAAGAATTTGCAGAGATGCAAACCATTCTCAGCATAGTGCCCAATGCTCCTCATTAGCTTTAAAAAAGATGTTTGATCTTAATCTTGAGATTTGTTATTTAGTTGGATGGAAGTCGCCGTGGATTTGAAAATCTGCACTCTCTCTCGTTTCTCATCCTGCGGACATGGTTTGGAGGTGCCGGTGTTGGACTGGGGTGGGGTGGACACAATCATGAATCCCATAACACCAGTTTATAGTCCAATAGGTTTATTTGGAAGCACTAGCTTTCGAAGTACTGTTCTTCATCCGGTGGTTGTGTTAAAGGAGCAGCACTTCAAAACCTATCACTTCCAAACAATTCTGTTGGACGAGAACCTGGTGTAGTGTGATTTTTAACTTCTTGCAGATACATTTCAAAGTCAAAGAACAAAGAAAATTTCCAGCCCAGGAACAGGCCCTTCGGCCCTCCAAGCCTGAGCCGATACAAATCTACTGTCTAAACCTGTCGCCCAATTGATAAGCATCTGTATGCCTCTGCTTCCCACCTACTCATGCATCTGTCCAGATGCATCTTAAATGAATCTACCATTTCCTGTCTCACCTCCCTCAGCAATGTGGGATAAATCCCATATGGTCCTGGGGATTTGTCCACCTTAATAACCTCTAACCTACCCAACACATCTTCCCTACTTATGTCAATGTGATCCAGACTAATCAAACTTCTATCTCTAATCTCAACATTCATCATATCCCTCTCCTCAGTGAACACTGATGTAAAGTAATCATTCAGAATCTAACCCATTCTCTCAGGTTCGACACACAGCCTTCCTTCATTATCCTTTTGTGGACCAAACCTTTCTCTAGTTACCTGCTTGCTTCTTATATAAGAATAAAATGCTTTGGGATTCTCCTTAATCCTGCTCGCTAAAGCTATTTCATGACCCCTTTTAGCCCGCTTGATTCCTTGTTTAAGACTGGTCTTACTCTTCCGATATTCTTCCAGGGCCCGTTCTGTTCTTAGCTGCCTAGACCTTATGTACGCTTCCCTTTTCCTCTTGGCTAGTTGTACAATTTCTCTGGTCATCCACGGTTCACCAATCTTGCCCTTCCTATCCTTTGCCTTCAACAGGACATACCTACCCTGCACTATCTTTAACCTCTCTTTGAAAACCTTCCACATCTCAAATGTGGACTTCTCTTCAAATAGCTGTGTCCCATCCGCATTTCCCAGCTCCTGCCTAATTTTGATATTACTGGCCTTGACCCAGTTTGATACTCTTCCCTTCGGACCACACTCATCTTTATCTACGAGTATTCTAAAACTTACAGAATTGTGGTCACTGTTCCCAAAGAAATCCCCCACCACAACTTCTACCACCTGTCCTGGCTTGTTGCCCAGTACCAGGTCCAATATGGCCCTTTCCAACGTCGGACTATTGAAATACTGCTCTAGAAAACTCTCCTGGACGCTTTGTACAAATTCTACTCCATCTAGACCTCGAACGCAAAGTGTATCCCAGTCAATGTTGGGAAAATTAAAATCTCCCATCCCCACTACCCTATTGCCTCTACATCTTTCCATAATCTGTTTACCTATTTGTTTTCTACCTCACGCTCACTGTTGGGAGGCCTGTAATACAGCCCCAACAATGTAACTGCATCCTTCTTATTTCTCAGCTCCACCCATAATGCCTCACTACCTAAGCCCTCCATAGTGTCCTCCTTTAGCACAGCCATGGTATCATCCCTAACCAACAATACAACTTTACTTTGACTTCCCTCGCTGTCTTCTCTGAAGCATCTATATCCTGGAACATGCCCTTCATGCCCTTCCTTCAACCAAGTCTCTGTGATTGCAATAACATCATACTCCCAGGCTCCAATCCAAGCCCTTAAGTTCATCTGCCTTCTACACTATACTCCTTGCATTAAAGTAGATGCATTTCAGGCCACCAGCTCTTTTGCATTCATCTGGTCTCTGCCTACTCTTCCCTTTATTAGTGCTGTCTTCATTATTCTTACCATCTCCAGTCTTCACCTCGCTGTCCCCTGCCACATTAGTTTAAAACCTCCCCAACAACAGGAGCAAAACCTCCCCCAAGGACATTGGTTCCAGTCTGGGTCAGACGTAGACCGTCCATTTTGTAATAGTCCCACCTTCCCCAGAACCGGTCCCAATGTCCAACAAATCTGAACCCCTCCCTCCTACACCATCCCTCTCACCATGTGTTCATCCTGCCTATTTTTTCATTTCTACACTGGCTAGCACGTGGCACTGGTAGTAATCCCGAGATCACTACCTTTGAGGACCTTCTCTTTAACTTCTCTCCTAACTCCCTGAATTCTTCTTTCAGGACCTCATCTTATTTTTTACTTATATCATTGGTGTTTGTATGCACCAAGACAACTGGCTGTTCACCCTCCCCTTTTAGAATGCTCTGCAGCCGATCAGTAACATCCCTGACCCGAGCACCTGGGAGGCAACATACCATCCAGGAGTCCTGTTTTCAGCCACAGAACCGCCGATCTACTCCCCTCACAATAGAATCCCCTATGACTATGGCCCTATGAGTCTTTTTCCCACCATTCTGAACAGCTGTGCCCACCACAGTGCTGTGATCCTGGCAACTGCAGCCTTACCCTGGTAGGCCATCTCCCCCAACAGTATCCAAAACGGTATACCTGTTTTGGAGGGAGATGAGCTCAGGGGACACCTGCACTGCCTTCCTATTCTTTCTCTGCCTTTTGGTCACCCATTCACTGTCTCCCTCAGCAATCCTAACCTGCGGTGTGACCAGTTCACTAAACGTGCTACCCACGACCTCCTCAGCATCGCGGATGCTCCACAGTGAGTCCATCCGCAGCTCCAGAGCCGCTATACGGTCAAACAAGAGCTGCAGCTGGACATACTTCTTGTAAGTGTAAGGGTCAGGAACGTCAGCCACATCCCTGAGCTCCCACATCAAGCAAGAGGCACAGGGCATGGGTCTGAGGTCCCCTGCCATTGTAGGCTTAGCTTTATATCAACTAACTAAACTCAAACAATGACCTTAAATATATGAAAAAGAAAGATAAAGAAAAAATAAAAGCTTTATCTTACAGAATCTTTTTCTTCCAGTTCGAGGTGGGGAGGGGGTGTGGGGGTGTGTGCAGGAGGGAGATACTACATGTATAGTATCTCAGGTTTAGCCACTGCCCAAATATAAATTAAGCCCTTACCTTCCCAGCAGCCCTCACTTCACTCCACCTTCTCTCCTCGCCGCTCTGTCAAAATGGAGGCACAGCCAACCCCATTTTCATCTGTCGCCCCGTGATCAGCTTTTCCTTTCCCCCTGCCTCACAATTATCGGTCCCCTTTATCTGTCTGACTGCTCTTCTGTCTCCTTCTGGGCTCCATCACCACCTATTGCAGCAGTGAGATGCCTCACCACCACACCCCCTCCCATCTGCACCTTTTCCTCGCTCCTATCAGTTACGATGAAGGATTACTGGATCTGAAATGTTAACTTTCCTTTAACTTCACAGAATCTGCAAAACCTGCTGAGTTTCTCAAATGATTTCTCTTTTCATTCACATTCACATCCAGACAACATTCCCAAGGTGGGACCGCATTTCCTATTGGCTATAAGTTCGAGATTGACAGATTTTCTAACCAATCAGAGCGGGATGGTGAACCAAGGCCCGCCCTGAGAACCGTCGCAGTGTCAAGATGAAAGTGGTGTTGGAAAAGCACAGCAGGTCAGGCAGCATCCGAGGAGCCCTTCATCAGAATGAGGCTGGGAGCCTCGGGGGTGGAGAGATAAATGGAAGAGGGGTGGGTAGCTAAGAGTGCAATAGGTGGATGGAGGTGAGGATAAAGGTGATAGGTCAGAGAGAAGGGTGAAGTGGGTAGGTGGGAAGGACGATTGACAGGTGGGACAGGTCATGGGGACAGTGCTGACTGGAAGGTTGTAAGTGAGGTAAGGTGGCGGGAGGGGAAATAGAAACCAGTCCTACCAGAGAACACAGCAGATGGCATCCTTCTTTAAAGACCATAATGTCCCCTCCCATGTGGTTGAAAATGCCCTCCAATGCATCTCAGCCATGTCCTGCACCTCTGCCCCCAACATTAGATATCCATGGCTAATGAAGGAACTCAGAAAAAGAGAGAGCCTATAAAGTGGCCGAGAGCACGGGGAAATCAAAAGATTGGGAAGACTACAAAAACAAACAGGATAACAAAGAGGAAAATAAGGAAGGTGAGGATCAAATATGAAGGTAAGCTAGCCAGTAATATTAGAAATGCTAAGAAAAGTTTCTTTCAATACATAGGAAACAAATGAGAGGCAAAAGTAGAGATCGGGCTGCTCCAAATTGATGCAGGAAAGCTAATGCTGGGAGATAAGGAAATAGCTGAAGAACTTAACAAATACTTTGTGTCAGTCTTCACAGTGGAAGACATGAGTAATATCCCATTGGTCAAGGGGCAGAGTTGCGTATGGCAGCCATTACAAAAGAGAAAATACTTGAAAAGCTAAAAGGTCTAAAAACTGATAAATCTCCTGGCCCGGATGGGCTACATCCTAGAGTTCTGAGGGAGGTGGCTGAAGAAATAATGGAGGCATTGGTTATAATCTTTCAAAAATCACTGGAGTCAGAGAAAGTCCCGGGTGATTGGAAAATCACTGTTGTAACCCCTTTGTTCAAGAAAGAATCAAGACAAAAGATGGAAGAGTATAGATGATTAGTCTAACCATGGTTGTGGTAAAATTCTAGAATCCATCATTAAGGATGAGATTTCTAAATTCTTGGAAGTGTAGTGTTGATGAGAACAAGTCAGCATGGATTTAGTAAGGGGAGGTCATGCCTGACAAACCTGTTAGAATTCTTTGAAGAGGTAACAAGCAGGTTAGACCAGGGAAACGCAGTGGATGTTATCTGCCTAGACTTCCAAAAGGCCTTGGATAAGGTGCTTCACGGGAGGCTGCTGAGTAAGGTGAGGGCCCATGGTGTTCAAGGTGAGCTCCTGGCATGGATTGAGGATTGCCTGTCTGACAGAAGGCAGAGAGTTGGGATAAAAGGTGCTTTTTTCGAATGGCAGCTGGTGACAAGTGGTGTCCCGCAGGGTTCAGTGTTGGGGCTGTAGCTGTTCACTTTCTACATAAATGATCCGGACAAAGAGACTGGGCGCATTCTGGTGAAGTTTGCCGATGATATGAAGTTAGGTGGACAGGCAGGTAGTTCTGAGGAGGTGGGGAGGCTACAGGAAGATTTAGACAGTTTAGGTGAATGGGTCAAGAAATGACTGATGGAATTCAATTTGAGCAAATGTGAGGTCTTGCAGTTTGGGAAAAAGAACACAGGCATGGACTATTTTCTAAAGAGTGAGAAAATTCATAAAGCCAAAGTACAAAGGGATCTGAAAGTGCTAGTGCAGGATCCTCTCAAGGTTGACTTGCAGGTTGAGTCCATGGTTAAGGAAGTATGTAATGTTGTCATTTATCTCAAGAGGGTTGGGATGTAAAAGCAGTGATGTGCTACTGAGACTTTATAAAGCTCTAGTTAGGCCCGATTTAGAATATGTGTCCAGGTTTGAGCCCCACACCTCAGGAAGGACATACTGACACTGCAGCGTGTCCAGTGGAGATTCATACAGATAATCCCTGGAATGGTAGGCCTAACGTACGATGAATGGGTGAGGATTCTGGGATTCTATTCATTAGTGTTTAGAAGGTTGAAGGGAGATCTAATTGAAACTTACAAAATAATGCGTGGCTTCGAAAGGGTGGATGCTGGGAAATTGTTTTTGTCAGGCAGGGACACTAGGACTCATGGGCACCGCCTTAAAATTAGAGAGGATCAATTTGGAACAGAAATGAGGAGACATTCCTTCAGCCAGAGAGTGATGGGCCACACAGAGACAGGGAGAATGTACAAGCTCCACACAGACAGTCACCTGAGACAGGAATTGAACCCAGGTCTCTGGTGTTGTGTGGCAGCCGTGCTAACCACTGTACCACCGTGCCACCCATAAACATTATAACATTACAGTCTCCCCTGGACTGGGAGGAAGTGTCAGGAGCCTGGAGGGTTGCCAGCATTACAGCTTTGTTTTAAAAAGGGATGAAAACCGAAGGCTAATCCTGGTGATTACAACCTTGTCAGTTTAACTCTGGGGAACAATTATTTGGGATAGTCATATGGGGAAAATATGGGATGGTTAGGAAAAGTCATGAGGAAATTGTGCACGTCTGCCATTCCTAGTTACTGAGTTTTACAGCATAGAAACAGGCAGTTTAGTCCATGTCCCTCCATACCTATCCCATTCACGTACCTGCCCAAATGTTTCTCAAATAAATAAATTGCCCTCACTTCCACCACGACCTCTGATAGCTCCTTCCTGACACCATCCTCGGTGTGAAACAAAATTGCCCCGCTGGATCCTTTTGTCACTCTCCCCTCTCACCTTATCCTTATGCTGTCTAGTTTTAGACTCCCCAACCATGAGGAGAAGCAGGTGGCTATCTACCTTATCTGTGCCTCTCATTTTATAGACCTCTATAAGGGGACCCCTCCTTCTCCGACGCCCCAAGGAAAAGTTCGAGCTTATCCAGTTTTTCTGCATAACTCAAACTTTCCAGTCCAGGTCGCATTCTGGTAAATCTTTTCTGCACTCTTTCTAGTTTAATAATATCCTTTCTACAGCAGGGTGACCAGAACTGCATGAAGTACTTCAAATGTGGCCTCACCAATGTCTTGTACAGCTGCAACAAAACACCCCAATTCAGTGTTCTGTATTCAGTGTTCTGACCAATGTAAGTTAGCATATCAAAAGCCTTCTTTACCACCCTGTCTACCTGTGACTCCACTTTCAAGGAACTATGAACCTGTATCCCCAGATCCCGTTGCTGTATAACACTCCCCAGAGGCCTATGACTGTAACTCCTGCTCCGTTTGTCCTACCTCTTCCCCAACATCTTGCACCTGTCTAAATTAAACTCCATCTGCCATTCCTCAGCCCAGTGGACCAGTTCATCAAGATCTCACTGTATTCCCAGATAACATTCTTTACCATTCACTATCCCATCGATATTGGTCTGATTCACAAATTGGTTAACCATTCCTACTAAATTCACATCCAAATCATTTAAGTAAATGATGAATAACAGTGGACACACAACTTCCACCACCATCCGTCAAGCCAAGTTTGGATCCAGTTGGCTAGCTCTCCCTGAATCGCATGAGCTTTAACCTTACTCAACAATCTACCAGGTGGTACCTTGTCAAAAGCCTCACTAAAGTCCATATAGACAACATCTCCCACATTGCTGTTATCTATTTTCTTGATCACTTCTTTGAAAACTCAATGAAATTCATGAGACACGATTTCCTATGCAAAAAGCTATGCTGACTATCCCAGACAATCGTTGCCTTTCCAAATACCTTCAATCCTGTCTCTCAGAATCCCCTGTAGCAACTTACCTACCACAGATGTTAGGCTCAATGGTGGAAAGTTCCCACACATTTCCCTGCAGCCTTTCTTAAATAATGGTACAACATTAGTCACTCTTCAATCTTGGGGCGTTCCATCCCTGGCAGTCAATGATACAAATATCTCCACCGGGGGCCTCTCAGTATCCTCCCTGTCCTCTCACAGTCCAGGAAGACATTTCATCAGGTCCTGGGGATTGAACCTTAATTCATGTTAAGACTTCAAGCACCTACTCTTCTGTACTTTGGACTGTCTTTAAGACATCACAATTTATTTCCCCAAATTCCCTCGCATCCATGCCTTTCTCAACAGCAAATACTGACAAGACATATTCATTTAGGATCTCATCCATCTCCAAATCCTCCTATTCCTACTCTTGCTTCCACATGGCACCAGTAGTCCAGAAATTACTGCCCTTGAGGTCCCACATTTTAACCTTCTGCCTAACTCCCTACTATCACTGTTCAGGACATAATCCCTTTTCCTACCCATGCGGTTGGTACCAATATGTACAATGACTGCTCACACTCCCCTTCAGAATTTCATGCAACCACTCAGGGATGTCCCTGACCCTGGCACCGGGAAGGCAACACCCCACTTTGGTGTCTCGATTGCTGCCACAGAAACATTTGTTTTTAACTGTCCCTAACCGTTACAGGCATCTAGAAATAATTCTTGACTGCGGAAAAATAGTTGTCACCACAACCCTCTCATGTGGACCTGATCAATCACTATTCTTTTTCCTTTGCACGTAACCTGCCCTCAAAGTTGAAAGATTGAAGCCCGTTTGTGTAACCTTTGTTCGGGACTTGCAATGATAGACATAAACTGATGGCTTCCTATCAACAAGCATCATTACAAATCAATAAAAACTAGTGCTTATCAGATTGAGTCACCCTTGGTAATTGTAATCGGAGTCTCAACTTTGACCAGGGAGTGGGACAAATTGACTGTAAGGACGGGAAGAAGACTCTCAGTCAGTGGACTTTGGTTAGGCTGTGTGGTTAACATTATACTGTACACATTCATTTGTGTCACTTTGCAGAGTGCTCGTTATGAGGTAGGAACAAAATCAACCAATCAAGCGTGGCTCTAAACACCATGATTCCAGTGAAAGTCGACTTGTCCCACTAATTTGAGTTAAAATAAACAGCCTGAGGTATCAGTCTGATTACTGCGTCACTTTGTTTCTAAATAAGAATAAATATGAGTGTTATCTATTCCGGGTATTTTCACAGACGGTCAGCCTTGTCCTCTGCTCTTTGCAGCCTCCTTCCTAAGCAAGTTGTCAGAAAAAGCTCAGCAGAGGAGATGGAAAATTAATCACATTAATTTCCCAAGCCATATATTGATGTGGTTGAATCTGCACCTATTACCAGAGTTTCTGTATTAAATGGAAGGATATTTGATAGTGACTGAAACAAATAGAAATTGCTGGAAAATCTCAGCAGGTCTGGCAACAAGTGTGCAGAGAAATCAGAGTTAATGGTTCAGGTCTAGTGATCCTCCCTCAGAATGTTTTACACTGTATAAGGGATCCTTTTGAAATTATTGTAACAAAGAGAATAGAGAATAGTTCTGAGGACAGGTCACTGAATCCCAGACATTAAGACTGATTTCGCTCCACAGATGTGACCAGGCCTGCTGAGCTTTTCCAGCAATTTCTGTTTTTGTTTCTGATTTCCAGCATCCCAAGTTCTTTCAATTTTTATTTGAAAGTGACAACTTCAAAAGACTATAAACATGACTGCACTTGGAGCATACATTGCCACGGCACTTCTATTTGTCGATAAGCCAAACAAAACCCAATTCCGAAGCTGCTATACCTAATTTTTTGTCATCCCTAAACACAACACTGTATGAGTATCATTTTTTGATTAGATTAGATTACTTACAGTGTGGAAACAGGCCCTTCGGCCCAACAAGTCCACACCAACCCACTCCTTTACACTTACCCCATCACCTCACACAACAGGCAATTTAGCATGGCCAATTCACCTAATCTGCACATTTTTGGATTGTGGGAGGAAATTGGAGCACCCTGAGGAAACCCACACAGACAATGTGCAAACTCCACACAGTCAGTCGCAGGAATTGAACCCGGGTCTGATTAGATTAGATTAGATTAGATTAGATTTACAGTGTGGAAACAGGCCTTTCGGCCTAACAAGTCCACACCAACCCGCCGAAGCCACCCATTTTTGTAATTGTAACAAATAGAAGTAAAGAACATTTATTTTGCACAGAGGCAGTATTGTTGATCTTGAACTAATAGGATGAAAGCTCTCGACAGTGTACCAATTCTGCTGTGTTGGCTGATTGAATTTGAAATCTATGAATGCAAGTGACAGTGAATGTAACAGCTATTTTCATCAAAGCTGATTATTTTTTCAGCAACTTACATTTGGGAAGAAAATCTGCCATCCCATTTTTTTTTCGCAGACCCATGGTGTGATTGACTGATAAATACTCTCTGCCATGCTTCGCAAGCCTGCTGAGGTCAAGAGGTGGGCAAATTGACAACAGTTTCACTGACAACCCAATAAACACTAAAATGAAAGGAAACACAGGAACAGGAATAGGCCAATCAACCCCTTCAGACTCTTCTGCCATTCAATGCGATCATGGCTGATCTGTGGCCTAACCTTATTTACTTGCTTTTGACGCAGATCCCTTAATATCTCTGCTTGTCTTTTCCTGTTAATATCCCAAAGAGTTTGATCAGATTACCGCTTAAATTTCTAAATTTATAAAGAGATATCACGTGAAATGTGTGTGACCTCTGGGTTGTTAGTTGAAAAACAGAACTCAGCTCAAAATTCTTCTAATCTTGCAGTCATAGAATCATTCAGCACAGAAACAGACCTTTTGGGTTCAACTTGTCCATGCCGACCAGCTTTCCCAAACTGAACGAGCAGTGGTGTGCTGTTTTCTGGCTCCTGTAATGGAGTTTCAAATTTACACCAGAGAATGTCGCAGATGATGAGTGACTTTCCATTATTATTATGCAAATAGCATCCACCTGGAGCAGGTCTTGGGAGCAGGATCCCATCTGTTTCTGCCTCGGAGGCAAAAGCACCATCCTAAAAATGGGCATTTCAAATTCTGAGCAACAGTGCACCAGTAAATGATGGTTGAGAACTAACCATTCTGTTCATTTTATTTTCCACAAAGCAACTTGTTCAGAAATGTTATTGCGTACCTCTGGAACAGACAAGTCTCGGACTCTGGCCACCTGACTCAGAGATGGGGACATTACCAATGTACAATGTGCTTCTGAAGGCACATTACGCTTAGTAACATTGCACCTCAACCTTTAAGTACTTGTGAAAAATTTAGATTGCTACTCCCAATATTCAACACGGGAGCAAAATTGGGCTCTTGCGGTGCTTCTACCTCTGGCCCAGGAGTCCTGGGTTCACACCCCGAAAGATGGGTCCGAACAGATTGATTGAAATATTTAGAGACTCTTGTGGCTGGGTTTTTGTATTCATTCACAGGAGGAAGGTTTTGTTGGCTCAGGAAGCATTTAATTCACATCCCTAATTGCCCAGAGGCCAGTTGTGATTGAGTCGCATTGACTAGGGGTGGTCCGGAGTCACATGTAGGCCAAACCAGGTAAGGATGGCAGTTTCCTTCCCTAAAGAACATCAGTGAACCAGGGGGGCTTTTCCCAAAAGTCAACAATGGATTCATGGTCATTGTGAGACTCTTCATTCCAAATTTTGTATAGAATGCAAACTCCACCATCTGCCATAGGGGGATTTGAAATTAGGAACCAGGCTCATTACCAGCATCGCTGGATTAACAGCTTAGTGACAATACCACTAGGCCATTGCCTCCCCTGACCCAGAGGCCTCTGTTTAAAACCCCATCTACTTCAGAGCTGTGCCACAACGCATCGGAATGCAAGTTTAAGAAGCATCCATAAGTACAAAATTAATTTATCGTACAAGTTAATTTTGGGTGGGTGTTGTGAAGATGTGGGGTGTACTTTACCTTTAAGAGAGTTAAAAGCTACAGAACTGCCTGACAGAAAAAAAAGATAATGTAATGTGCCCCAGCTACTGGTGTAGCTAGGGTAGCTGGTTGCCAGGAAACGACAAAACAGAATCAAATTAGGCCAATCAGTTTAAATTAAACCCCCAAAAATACCAAACTCCAATCCAGCTTGAATTTGGTATATTGACAATCTTAAAATGTTACAATCCAGTGCTTTAGGGGTATAAGACCAGGGAAATTTGAAGAGTTGGGAGGAGCATCTTCTCAACTGCAACAGCATCTGCACACTGCTCAGCAAAATAGCTCTCTTAAAAGGTCCCTTTATCGATCAGTAACCTGTGACACAATATCCCCAAGGAGAAGGAAAGAAGACTGAAATACAGAGAAGAACAAAAGCTGCCTGGTTTTGAGATAAGAAGTTTGTTTTGTTTTTGTAAATCTTAATCAGGGGTGTTTTAATTGGACTAGTATTGTATGTGCAAGGTTTGTGAAGGTTTGTCGCTCAGGTTGAGGTTTAGGGTGTAGGTTTGCTCGCTGAGCTGTAGGTTTGATATCCAGACGTTTCATTACCTGGCTAGGTAACATCATCAGTGGTGACCTCCAAGTGAAGCGAAGCTGTTGTCTCCTGCTTTCAATTTATATCTTTCTCCTGGATGGGGTTCCTGGTGTTTGTCGTGATGTCATTTCCTCTTCATTTTCTGAGGGGTTGATAAATGGTATCTAGATCTATGTGTTTGTTTATGGCGTTGTGGTTGGAGTGCCAGGCTTCTAGGAATTCTCTGGCATGTCTTTGCTTAGCCTATCCCAGGATAGATGTGTTGTCCCAGTTGAAATGGTGGGTTTTTTCATCCGTGTGTAGGGCTACGAGGGAGAGAGGGTCGTGTCTTTTTGTGGCTAGCTGGTGTTTTTGTATCCTAGTGGCTAACTTTCTCCTTGTTTGTCCTACGTAGTGTTTGTGGCAGTCCTTGCATGGAATTTTGTAGATGACGTTGATTTTGTACATGGGTTGCACTGGGTCTTTTAAGTTTGTTAGTTTTTGTTTGAGAGTAATGGTGGGTTTGTCTGCTACTAGGATTCCGAAGGGTTGTAGTAGTCTGGCTGTCATTTCTGAAACTTCTTTGATGTATGGTAAGGTGGTTAGGGTTTCTGGTTGTGTTTTGTCTGCTTGTCGTGGTTTGTTCTTGAGGAATCTGCGGACTGTATTTTGTGAGTATCCATTCTTCTTGATTAGGTTGTATAGGTGGTTCTCCTCTGTTTTCCGAAGTTCGTCTGTGCTGCAGTGTGTGGTGGCTCATTGGAATAGTGTTCTGATACAGTTTCGTTTATGTGTGTTGGGATGGTTGCTGGTGTAGTTAAGTATTAGGTCAGTGTTTGTCGGTTTTCTGTACATGCAGGTTTGTAGTTCTCCGTTGTCCTTTCTTTCGACTGCAAAGTCCAGGAATGAGAGTTTGTTGTCGGTTTCTTCCTCCTTGGTGAACTTTATGCCTGTGAGGGTGTTGTTGATGATGTTAAATGTCTCTTCTATCTTGTTTCGTTTTGTGATGACAAAGGTGTCATCTACGTAGCGGACCCAGATTTTTGGTTTGATGGTTGGTAGGGCTGTTTGTTCTAGTCTTTGCATTACCGCTTCTGCTATGAATCCTGATAGCGGAGAGCCCATGGGTGTGCTGTTGGTTTGTTTGTAGATTATGTTGTTGAAGGTGAAGTGGGTGGTGAGGCACAAGTCCATGAGCTTCATGATGTTTTTGTTGGTAATGTGATTGATGGTGGTTGGTGTGTGTGTGTGTGATGGTCTGTTCTAAAAGTGTGGTAAGTGTTTCCTTTGCCAGGTCGATGTTGATGGAGGTGAACAGTATTGTATATTGTATTGTCTGTATCCTTTTATTTCCTGCCAATCATGTCTGTCAAAATGCCAGTAGACATTGCTATTGTGTCTGCTTCGACCACTTCCTCAGAAAGCGCATTCCAGGCATATTGAGTCAGTCATATTGTCATACAGCACGGAAACAGACCTTTCAGTCTAACCCGTCCATGCCGAGCATAATCCCAAACTAAACTCGTCCCACCTGCCTGCCCCTGGCCTACAACTCTCCAAACTTTTCTTATTCATGGTTAAAAATCACACAACACCACGTTATAGTCCAACAGGTTTAATTGGAAGCACATTAGCTTTTGGAGAGACGCTGGTGTTGTGTGATTTTTAACTTTGTCCACCCCAGTCCAACACCGACATCTCCAAATCATTTCCTATTCATGTACTTCTCTCATCTCTTTCTAAACATTGTAATTATACCCACATCCATCACTTCCTCAGGAAGTTCCCTCTGTGGAAAAAGAAATTGCCCCTCTCATCTCCTTTAATCATTCCCCTTTTACCCTTAAATCTACGTCCCCTAGTAATTGAGATTTCTATCCTGGGGAAAAAAAACCTATGCATTCTATCCAAGCCTTTCATAATTTTGTAAATCTCTATCAGGCCACCTTTCAGCCTCTGGTGTTCAAGTAAAAACTAATCTTGTCCAATCTCCTTCACAGATAATACCTCCCAAACCAGACAAAATCCTGGAGAACATTTTCTGTACCCTCTCCAATGCCCTCACATGTTTCTGGTCATGATGTAATGACCAGAACGGTACACAATATTCCAAATGCGACCTTGCTAACGCTCTGCAACATGGCTTGCCAATTTTTATACTCTATGTCCTAAACAATGAAGGCAAGCGTGCAATATGCCTTTTAGACTACCTCATCCAATGACATTGTCCCTTTCTGGGAACTGTGGACCTGTATGCTTCAAGCCCCTGTACTTTAATGCTTCTAAGGGTTCTGCCAATTACTGTGTAACTTCCCTTATGCATTGGACCTTCCAAATGTATCAGCTCATATTTTTCCAGATTAAAGTCCATCTGCCATTTCTTCACCCAAATCTCCAGATTATCTATAATCCTGCTGTATCCTCTGGCAATTCCCCACATTATCCACAGCTCCCCCAGTGTTTGTGTTATCGGCAAACTTACTGATCAGACGATGGTCATTTTCCTCCAAATTATTTATAAACAAATGAGGGGTCTCAATACTGATCCATGTGGAACAATACTGGTCATATGGCCATATGACTTCACCCTCAGTATCTGCTTATCATGACAGACCTTGACAAAGGTCTTGCTAAAGTCCAGTGAGACAATATCTGCCACTCTACTCTCTTCAGGCATCTTTGCCACTTCCTCAAAAATCTCAATCAAGTTTGTGAGACATGACCTTCTCCACACAAAGCCTTGCTGCCTGTCACTAATTAGTCCTTTTTTTTACCAAATGTGAGTAAATCCTGGCTCTAAGAATCTTCTCCAAGATCTCTTGGCTTGGCGGTATAGAGTCATGGAGTTGTATAGCAAGGAAACAGGCCCTTCGGTCCAACCCATCCATATTGACCAGGTATGTTAAATTACCACTGACATAATGCTCACTGGATTTCCCATATTATCCGTGTTGCCCTTCTGAAACAAGGGAACAACATTGGCTATTCTCCAGTCCTCTTGGACGTCTCCTGTAACTAAAGAGGATTTAAAGATTCTGTACAAGGCCCCAGCAATTTCCTCCCTAGAACAGCTACCATCAGCTCCTGGTAACTTGTAACCTCATGGTTTTTTGAAGAGCCCAACACTTCCTCCTTTTTGTATATAGACACGCCCTAGAATTATCAACATACCCTTGTCTAGACTCACCATTCACCATGTCCATTTCTTTTGAATGCCCATGCAAATTATTCACTAAGGTCCTCACCCACATCCTCTGGCTTCATGCAGAAATTTCCTTCTTTGTCCTCAACTGGACCTGGCTTTTCCCTCACCCGCACCAACCAACCCAACCGCCCATGGCTGAACACCTTAACTCCCTCTCCCATTCGGCCAAGGACATGCAGATCCTTGGCCTCCTACATCGCCAGACCATGGCAACACAATGCCTGGAGGAACAGCACCTCATCTTTCGCCTAGGAACCCTCCAACCACAAGGGATGAATGCAGATTTCTCCAGCTTTCTCTTTTCCCCTCCCCCACACCTTATCTCAGTCCCAACCCTCGGACTCAGCACTGCTTTCTTGACCTGCAATCTTCTTCCTCTCCACCCCCATCCCCTCTCCGGCCTATCACCCTCACCTTAACCTCTTTCCACCTATTGCATTCCCAACGCCCCTCCCCCAAGACCCTCCTCCCTACCTTTTATCTTAGCCTGCATGGCACACCCTCCTCATTCCTGAAGAAGGTTTTATGCCCAAAACGTCAATTCTCCTGCTCCTTGGATGCTGCCTGACCTGCTGTGCTTTTCCAGCAACACATTTTTCAGCTTTGGCCAATATTCCTCTAAACCTTTCCTATTCATATACCTATCCAGATGCCTTTTAAATGTTGTAATTGTCCCAGCCTCCATCCTTTCCAATGGTAGTTCTTTCCAGACATGCACCACCCTGTGTGTGTGAAAGCGTTGCCCCTTAGGTCCCTTTTATACCTTTCCTGTCTCATCTTAAACCTATGCCTTCTGACATTGGACTCTCATATCCTGGGAAAAAGACCTTGACTATTCACCCTTTACATGTACCTCATGATTTCATAAAACTCTATAAAGTCACCGCTCAGCTTTCAATGCTACAGGGAAAATAGCTTCCATTTATTCAGCTTCTCCCTGAAGCTCAAACCCTCCAACCCTGACAACATCCTTGTAAAACTTTACTGCACCCTTTGAAGTTTCACAACATATTGAGAGAGACCAGAATTGCACACAGTGTTCCAAAAGTAGCTTAACCAATTGTCATCCAAAGCACTTGAATCTAGCCATCATTATCCTTCACTTTCACAGGAAATGCTGGTCTGGAATTCCCTAGCCTTTAAAAGAGTCTCATATTATCCACAAACAGCTACTCCCATCTATATGCTCCAGTTTGTGACTAATATCGCCATCGCTAGCTTCTCCCAATTTCGCCAGGAACCACTTTTATCCTCATCATAAATAATGTATAACTTGCAGAATTATGGTCAGTGTTCCCAAAATGTTCTTTCACTGAAACTTTGATCACGTGACTGGGCTCATTCCTTAATACTGGGTCAAGTATTTCCCTTCCTCAATTGGACTAGAGACATATTGCTTCAAAAAACCCCATGGACTCAGCTAACACATTCTACCCCACCCACACAAAAGCCCCTTTCCTTAAGGGAGTCCTTGTCAATTTCTAGAATGTTAAAATCACACATCACCATAACCCTGGTGTTTTCACATTTTTCCATTGACTCTCCATGGATATGTTCCTCTGTCTCCCACTGGCTGTTGGGAAGCCTGTAATACCATACCATTGAAAGGTTTGCAGCCCTCTTATTCCTGAGCTCTACCCATATGACTTCACTGGATAAGCCCTCCAAGATGTCCTCCCTCAGTAAACCTGTGATATTCTCCCTAATCAATAACCCTCAACATCTTTTACATCCCTCTCTATTTTGCATGATAAAATATAGAACATTAAGCTACCATTCTCTTCCTTCTTTGAACCAAGTAATAGCTACAATGACATAGTTATATGCACGAATCCAAGTCCTCAATTCATCTGTTTAATGTGTCATAATCCTTGCATTAGAACAAATTCACTTCAGATCACCAGTCCTGCAGTGTTCAGTAACCTCTTCCTGTCTGTTCTTCTACTTCATTGAGAGTGTGCTGCTGGAAAAGAACAGCAGGTCAGGCAGCATCCGAAGAGCAGGAGACTCGATGTTTCAGGCAAGAGCCCTCCATCAAGAATCAGGCTTGTAGTTTGGGGGGGCTGAGAGATAAATGGGAGGGGTGTGGGGCTGGGGGTAGTGGGGGAATGTGATAAGTAGGTGAAGGTGGTGGGGGGAGGGGGAAGGTGATAGGAGGATGGAGCAGATAAGTGAAAAGGAAGATGGACACGTCAGG
Source organism: Hemiscyllium ocellatum (assembly GCF_020745735.1). NCBI lineage: Eukaryota > Metazoa > Chordata > Chondrichthyes > Orectolobiformes > Hemiscylliidae > Hemiscyllium > Hemiscyllium ocellatum. The sequence goes on along the minus strand of NW_026867462.1, from coordinate 86,731 downwards.
AGGGCGATGCCGAGTTGGAGGGTTGAGATTGCGATCGCGATAATGTGCAGGGGAGGGGAAATGAGGAAACTGGTGAAATCCACATCGATCCCACATACACCTCCCCCCTCACCTCTATCCCAGGCCCCAAAAGATCATTCCACATCTGACAGAGATTTACCTGTACTTCCACACACATCATCTACTGTATCGATTGCAACCGATGTGGTTTCCTTGACATAGGGGAGACAGGACGCCAACTTGCAGATTGTTTCAGAGAATATCTCTGGGACACCAGCGCCAACCAACCCCATCCCCCCGAACATTTTAACTCCCCCGCTCACCCCACCAAGGACAAGCAGGTCTTGGGCCTCCTCCATCACCAAACCCAAACCACCTGACACCTGGAGGAAGAACATCTCATCTTCCACTTTGGAAACCTGTCACCACAGAGGATCAATATGGATTTTACCAGTTTCCTCATTTCCTCTCCCTCCACCTAATCCCAGTCCCATGCCTCCAACTCAGCACCACCCTCTTGACCTGTCCATTTTCCTTCCCACCCATCCACTCCAGCCTACCACCGTTCCCTGCCACTTTCACCAACCTCACACATTTTCAGCTACATTTCCCCCCAGCCCCAGCCTTCTCCCATTTATCTCTCAGACCCCTGCCCCACAAGCCCCATTCCTGACAAAGAGCTTATGACTGAAACGTTGACTCTCTTACTCCTCAGACGCTACCTGACCTGCTGTGATTTTCCAGCACCACAGTCTACTCTGATCTCCAGCATCTGCAGTCCTAACTTTCTCCCACCCTGCTTTAACCACCTACCGAGTGACACCAGCAAACCTCCCTGCCAGGAGATTGGTGCCTCTCCAATTTGCATTCAATCTTTCCTTCTTGTTGAGGTCCCAATCGCCCTGGAGGACATTCCAACGATCCACATATTGGAAGCCCTCCATCCGACAGCCTTTTAGCAACGTTTTTCACTGCACTGTCTTCCTATTCCTCGCCTCATTGGCACATGGAGTAATCCAGAGATGTGAACCCCAGAGGGTTTGCCTATGTTATTCATACCAACCTGTACCACACTCTTTGGAAACTCAGAGTCATAGAGATGTACAGCATGGAAACAGATCATGCTGTACATGGTCCAACTCATCCATGCCGACCAGATATCCTAACCTAATCTAGTCCCACTTGCCATCACCTTGGTCCATATCCCTCTGAACCCTTCTTATTCATGTACCCATTCCAGATGCATTTTAAATGCTGTAATTGTATCAGACTCTGCCACTTCCTCTGGTAGCTCATTCCATACAAGCACCACCCTGTGTGTGAAAACGCTGCCCCTTAGGTCCCTTTTTTTATCTTTCCCCTCTCACCCTAAACCTATGCCCTCTAGTTCTGGACTTCCCACCCAGGGAAAATACTTTGTCGACTGATCCCATCCATGCCCCCTCATGATTTTATAAAATTCTATAAGATCACCCCTCAGCCTCCGACACTCCAGTGAAAACAGCCCCAGTCTGTTCAGCATCTCCCTATAGCTCAAATCCTCCAACCCTGGCAACATTCCTGCAAATCCTTTCTGAAATGTTTCAAGTTTCACAAATCCTTCCTACAGGAGGGAGACCAGAATTGCACACAATATTTCAAAAGTAGCCTAACCTATGTCCTGTACAGTTTCAACTCATTGTTCCTTTTGACAATGTTCTATGCCCACTCACAGACATCCTTGACCCTGGAACAAGGGAGGCCATGCACCGTCCTGGTCCCTTTTGCAGCCACAGAAATGCCTATAGAGACCCCTATTAGCACAGGTTTTCTGCACTTTGATCCTGACTGTTGAACAACAGTGCCAGCTGTGGTAGCACTGTTCTGGCAGCTGCTGTTGTTATCCCCTGATCGGGCCCTACCCACCACTCCACTCCTCTCCTCTCAATATCCAAAACGGTATACTTGTTGGAGATGGTTTAGCCATAGGGGTGTCCCAGTCTCCAACTGCCTGTCCCTTCCAGCTATCTGCCTGAACCTTGGTAGTGTCCACGACTCTAAAACTCCTGTCTATGACGTTTTCCACCCACTTTCCTGAATGCCCTGAAATGTGTCCCCAAACTGACCCATGTAATCTGACAGAAGCTACAATTGGACAGTTCCCACAGGTTTCGTTGGCATGACTGTTCGAATTGTCTCTTATTTCCCACATTCGACATGATAAGCAAACTACCCAGTGTATTGCCATTTTAATCTTCTCACAACAATTTCATTGAAAATTAATGTCTATTAAAATTAACTTACAACAAACTAGATGGCCCTAGAGTTAGAATCTCATTAAAGAATATTAATTAATGAATTAATTCTAGAAATAGCAGTTTCGGTCCCAGTCTAAATCCCAGGACTGTACTGCTCCCCCACCAGCCTGACTCCCATTGCCCTTAAACCTAATAGGGAGGGAAAGGTGAATGGAGGTTTCAGAAACAAGAGTGAGTCATCTGGCCGTTACTGACCAATCAGGAGCCCTTCTGTCCAAAACGTTACTTTGGCAGTGTGACGTCACTCCCCCCATAGCTCCCACTGAGTGAGACCGTATCATGCTGGGTCACGGGAAGCCCTGACTGTGCTGGGTGTCCACAGTGTCAATTAAACATTAATCTGCTCAACCTGTCACTGAGAGAGGTGTGAAAAAGGGGATAAATTGGAATCACCTTCTTCTGTGCTGTCGATCTCTACGACAATCATATAACTAAAAGGTAACACACTAAGATCTTCATCAAGATGCAGGAACAACTGACTGCAGTTGCTGGAGTCGGAACTGAAAACAACAAATGCTGGAGATCACAGCGGGTCAGATAGCATTCACAGAGGGAGGACGAGCTAATGTTTCGAATCTAGATGACTCTTCATCTTAATCAATACAGTTAAATATTGTTAGTGTCACTGCATTTTGGTATCAACACGATCATTTTGCTGTTATTAGAATGTAGTTTGCTTACATTTGTTGAATAGCAGCAGCAACAAAATTCCGCCAGCATTTTCATCAGTCTAACAATGGTATATATTCACATATTCTTTTGTTTAGCTTGTGAACAAATGCAAAATTATGACGGACGGAGTAAATGTGGGACAAATACAATGTACTTCAACGAAAGGAAGAAATGGAAAAGGTAAAGTTCAAAGATCAGCTGTGTTACTGGCAATATTCCCTGATGAGTATCAGGCACTCCAGGATAGAATGTTACAATTTCAGGAAAGGCTGAGAAGTAACTGTAACTATCAGGATGGTAAACAGCATGGCAGGCATCTCAGGAGACTGCATAGCCTGAGCACAACTTACAGATGAATGGTATTTGGTGCTTGGCCACTGGGCAGACCACCTGTGAACAAAAACAATTGTTTTATCCCCTCATAATGATCTGTGGCAGCAGGAGAGATCATCTAGGCTCACGATCCTGGTACATGGAAATACGGAATTCAGTTTACTGAACCAGCTCATAACATCAATTGGATGGTCAGGCTGGTTGTAAACAGGTGTTGGCAGTGTGGCTGTGGAGTGAAGTAACTATCTGTCCTTCTGTGGTTCCATTCAAGCCCGGGTGTCCTTGGAGATGGGGCGCAGAATGTCCATCTCAATGCCTTTAGAGGGATGGAACACCACAGAGGCATACACTGCTTTATTTCCCCTCCAACTCCATTTTGATTTTATCCCTGCCCTCTCTTCCTACTACGTCCCCTGCCATGTTTATATTTAGTATTGCATTGCCCAAAAAAGGCTGTGCTTGTAAATCATCAATTGGATGGATACACATGAGGTTTTACTGGTGGTGGCTGCTTGTTATACAAAAAAATCAACAAAAGAAGTTGCAGTGGGAAATAACTCATTTTTGTGTGATAACATTTCTGGGTAGAAACATATACTAATAAAACACAGCAATGTAGGGCTCCTATGGTGCAGGGTTAGAATTCTTCAGTGTGTTCAAGTTCAGCCTGCTATCCTAAATGTGTAATATCTCTGGGCAGAGTGATTAGAAATAACTAATAAGAACTGAAACAATTTAGGTTTTTGACTCTATCATGTAGGAGGAGTAAGAGACCATTCATCCTTGTGAAATTGCTACATAGAGACAGGAAGAGTCTGCAAGTAAAATCGCACAATTATTTATTGCAAATTAATATTTTGTATCAATGGTTGAAAATAGGCTTTCGGTGTGATATTTCTTTAACTTTTTACATCAGATTTTTTAATTGCATGTTTTGTTCACTTTCTTCTGACAGACGATGATGGAAAAGGAATTAGTCAATTGCTGAATAGTTACAGCGACAGGGAGTTAAACCTGATGACCCGATTCTACTGTGAGAGATTGGAGGATGCAATATTAGACTTGGTGGAGACCATTGCACTGATATTAACAGCAACTGATTCTTTGAGCAATGGAAATTACGCTGTAAGTTATATTATAGAATATTTCCATTATTCTATTATTAATTAGTAAAATGATTGAAGTGGGCATGTAATTGAAGGAACCTTTGGAAATTTAAGGAAAATTAATTAGGTTGTGCATCTCATTAATGATATGAAAAACAATAAAAGGGTCCTGGGTACAAAAATAAAAATGCACCAGAAAATAGTGTCAGAGTACTGAAACAATATTTTTTACAAAGAAATGAAAATAATGAAAAGTTGTTTACTTGAAGGACCGATAACGAACTGAGAGCAAAATAGAAATTAGTGAGGTGTGCCCCTGGCTTAGTGGTTAGTGGATGAAATCATGTGATGATGAAAACCACATGTTAGAGAATGTCAGGATACCAGATCAGTTTTAGTGAGATGGAAGAAATGCCATGATGAATATTTCACTGGGAAGAATAGCTTGTGTGTTCTCTGCAAGCAACAAGATCCTAGCAGAGAGCACAAATAAAAATACATGGTAGGGAGGGATTGGTGTCAGTGGTTTTAAGGGAGACACTGGAATACCCAGTGAGTTCAGTTTCCAAATCGATTATGATGGAATTCTTCAGTTTATGTTGTATGCAGCTTTTGGTCTAAGCCCTAACACTATGGTCATTGTGTCATTCAGAACTGAGAGAGCTAAGTTTGGCTCGACCTAGAAATAAGTGAAACAATGTCGTGGGGCGGCACGGTGGTTCAGTGGTTAGCACTGCTGCCTCACAGCACCAGTGTCCTAGGTTCGATTCCAGCCTCAGGCAACCGTCTGTGTGGAGTTTGCACATTTTCCCCTGTGTCTGCGTTTATTTCCTAGGGAATCTAAAAAAAAACGAAATATGTTGTCAAGTTTTAAACAGGTCATCTTATGAAGTTCAATTTCAAGTGCCAGTCATTGAGGCAGGTAATGTTGAGGGACTCTTGAAGAAGTGTCATGTCCAGATCATTGAAAGTGAGGAATTACAACCCCTTGTGAAGTTTCCTTGACTTGGTAGCGTTCCATGTTTATCTGAGAAATCTCTGGACACTGTTCTGCTTACTTTTGCTAATCAATGTGCTCCACAGTGTGCTCTATCAAAGTCTGTTCCTATATTTGCCTCTTGTTAATTCTGGTTGTTGAATATAAACTGTGCATAAATTCTGGCTCACATTCATAAATGTATTAAGTAAAATCTGTTGCTGTTTGTTGCTGGAGAATTATTCAGTTTTTTTTGCTGACTACGTTCCGTGAACTCACTGTGTCTACTTTTCAGATGAAGGTAATTGGTGTCTAGTCAAATCATAATATAGATTTTCCACGTGCTCATGTGCCACATTGTAAAACGTACAAAACAAACTGGTAAATGTGACTTGAAATTAACATGCAGAGTTCATTCAAAATGGTTTCTTACAACGACAAAATATTTTTAAACAAAACAAAAACAAGTTACATGTAATAAATACAGTAAATAGTTTTGCCATACTGAATATCCCTGTCACCAACAATGACCACAGCTTGAAGATTTATCAGTTCATATTGAAGGGAAGAGCCTTTCATGTTTGGACAGACGACATACATTTACAAAAGTATATCATACCAGCTATTCCACAATTAAAAAAAATCTCCAGGAAAATATTTACAGATTAAGACCAGAGCTGTGAAGGAAATATTTCATGATTCCAAAAACAAATTATTCCGTGGTGGAAGAAAAGCTTCCTTAGAAACATGAACCATAAGCTAAGTCAGATAATGATAATGACATCAAAGTGAAATATAATAACATGCAAATTTATCATTTCATGAAGTTTCCTCCCCAGTGGCTCGGTGAGCATTTGCATTGTGTCATTAATTGTTCTTGCCAAGTTGGGGATGACATGCTTTCATGAAGCATTGCACTCGATTTGATGTGATCTCGCTGAATTCTCGATAGGATTGGGATCCAGGATTATTAAACAGCTGCAGTGAATGAAAGGTAGAATATTTCCAAGTCCAGATTGTTTGTAGATTGAATATCCGGGCTGTGGCTTTGGTACGATAGGAATATAAAGATATAGAATAAAGCAATTCAGTGCAGCTTGTCTGCACTAACCAGAAATAAATTGAAAATGAAAGGTCACCCAATTTAATTTTAAGGATGAGAAATTGAGACTGCAGATGTTGGAGATCAGAATCTCTGGTGCTGGAAAAGCACAGCAGGTCAGGCAGCATCCGAGGAGCAGGAGAGTCGAGGTTTAGGGCACAAGCTCTTCATCAGGAATGGAGGTGGGGGGTGGCCCAAGGGGATGAAGAGATAGGGTTGGGCTGGGGGGAAAGGTAGCTGGGAATGCAATAGGGAGATAAAGGTGAAGGTTATAGGTCAGAGAGGAGGGTGGAGCAGATTGGTGGGAAGTAAATGGACAGGTAGGACAGTTCAAGAGGGCAGTGCCAAGTTGGAAACTTGGATCTAGGAGAAGGTGGGGGAAGGGGAAATGAGGAAAATGGTGAAACTCATATTGATTCTGGGTAATTGGAGGGTCCCAAGACAGAAGATGAGGCATTCTTCCTCCAGATGTCAGGTGGTTAGGGTTTGGTGGTGGAGGAGGCCCAGGACTTGCATATCCTTGGCGGAGTGGATCACATTGACACAAGTAGGGAGGATGTGTTGGGTAGGCTAGAGGTTATTAAGGTGGTCAAATCCCCAGGACCAGATGGGATCTATCCCAGGTTGCTGAGGGAGGCGAGAGAGGAAATACCTGGGGCCTGACAGATATCTTTGTGGCATCCTTAAATACAGGTGAGGTGCCGGAGGACTGGAAGGTTGCTCATGTTGTCCCCCTTTACAAGAAGGGCAGTAGGATTATTGCGGGTAACTATAGACCAGTGAGCCTGGCGTCGGTGGTGGGAAAGTTGCTGGAGAAGGTACTGAGGGATAGGATCTATTTATATTTGGAAAATAATGGGTTTATCAGTGATAGACAATATGGTTTTGTGCAGGGGAGATCGTGCCTTACCAATTTATTAGAGTTCTTTGAGGAAGTGACCAAGTTGATAGATGAAGGAAGGGCTGTTGATGTCATATGCATGCACTTTAGTAAGACATTTGATAAGGTTCCCCATTGTAGACTAATGGAGAAAGTGAAGTCACATGGTGTGCAGGGTGTTCTAGCTAGGTGGATAAAGAACTGGTTGAGCAACAGGAGACAGAGAGTAGTAATTGAAGGGAGTTTCTCAAAATGGAGAAAGGTGACCAGTGGTGGTCCACAGGGGTCAGTGTTGGGGCCACTGTTGTTTGTGATATACATAAATGATCTGGAAGAGGGCACTATTGGTATGATCAGCAAGTTTGCAGATGACACGAAGATTGGTAGAGTAGCAGAGAGCATAAGGGACTATCAAACAATACAGGAGGGTATAGATAGACTGGAGAGTTGGGCGGAAAAGTGGCAGATGGAGTTCAGTCCAGACAAATGTGAGGTGATGCATTTAGGCGAGACTAATTCAAGTGTGAATTATACAATGAATGGAAGACCCTTCGGAAAAATTGATGAGCAGAGAGAGCTGGGAGTGCAGGTCCATTGTACCCTGAAAGTTGCTGCACAGGTGGATAGACTGGTCAAGAAGACATACAGTATGCTTGTCTTCACTGGACGGGGTATTGAATATAAGAGCTGGCAAGTCATATTAAAATTGTACAAGACATTGGTTCAGCCACATTTAGAATATTGTGTACAGTTCTGGTTGCCACATTACCAAAAGGATGTGGACGCTTTGGAGAGGGTGCAGAGAAAGTTTACGAGGATGTTGTCTGGTCTGGAAGGGGCTAGCTATGAAGGGAGGAACTCATTAGAAAAAAGGAGATTGAGGGGGGACCTGATTGAGGTTTACAAAATCATAAAGGGTATAGATGGGGTGGATAGAGATAAGCTTTTACCAAGGGTGAAGGATTCAATAACAAGAGGTCACACTTTCAAGGTGAGAGGTGGAAGGGTTAAGGGGGATACACATGGCAAGTACTTCACACAGAGGGTGGAGGGTGTCTGGAGCGCGTTGCCAGCAGAGGTGGTAGAGGCAGGCACAGTAGATTTATTTAAGATGCGTCTGGACAGATGGATGAGTAGGTGGGGAGCAGAGGGATACAGATGCTTAGGAATTGGGCGACAGGTTTAGACAGTACATTTGGATCAGCGTAGGCTTGGAGGGCCGAAGGACCTGTTCCTGGACTGTAAATTCTCTTTGTTCTTTGTAAGCACACGCGTTGATAAGGCAACACTCCATACTGTTGCAGTGATGTTAATGTTGTGTCTGTTGGTGAGCTGAAGGATATTCATGACTTCAATTATTAGAGTTTCATGATGTTATCAGAACTAGTTACCCAAATTGCCCCAAATACCTTAATGACCGTTGATATCCTTTCAATTCTTACTGCAATAAAATCCTGGCAATTGAAAAGTTTGTCATGTTTCCTACAAAATCTATAATTTATTGTTTTGGATTTCCTTTTTGTTTCTTTGGATATAGCAGTGAAACCAGTCCACTTTTAATGTAGGAATTCATTGAAGGTGTTGTGCTTCTAGCATCAAAGGCAATGCACAATAAACTATTAAAGTGACAACATGGATCTCATGTTCACATCATAGTTCAAGTGTTATGGATTCAAACCCAAACCCCAAAACTTCCACTTCCAATATTGTCGAGTCCGGTTTTGTTTATCACATGACTTGTTAACTGCAAGTTTCATGTCATATCCAATAGATTCCTCTATTCCTGATGAAGGGCTTTTGCCCAAACATCGATTTTCCTGCTTCTCGGATGCTGCCTGAACTGCTGTGCTTTTCCAGCACCACTCTAATCTAGAATTTGGTTTCCAGCATCTGCAGCCCTTGTTTTTGCCTACTACTAATGTCTCCCTCATAGTACTTCTTCACAAATGGAGGCAAGGTCTCATCAGGTGCTGAGATGAATATTCTTCACCAATCGAGCATCATTAATGTAACCGCTTTTCATAATTACGACACTGCTGTTTATCATTTTCTCTCTTTCATTGTTTTCCTTTCTATTTCTTCTTTTTCTTGTTTCTTTCTGGTTTATTCCATCGTCCTTCCTTTGTTTGTTTTCTTTCCCATCTTCTTTTTCCCTCATTTCCTCCATCAATTCATTCTTCCATTCCATTCCTTCATCTATTGTTTCCCTTTTCCCGTTTCCCTTTCTATTTTGCCTGTTCTTCTCTTTTATTCCAGTACATCCGTAATCTGTCAGAGCATCAACAGAGAAAGGAAGCAACAAAACATCTTCTGAACACAGTGACCAAATCCAATGGCTCCACAGAAGGAACATTTTGGGAAACATTGGTGAAAATGCAAGAATCAAAGCCAAAACTGAAGCTTATTCTGAAAGAAATTCAGAGCAGAGGTATTGTACAGTCCAAGTATTTCTAGCAATCAAACATGGTTGGCTCTTTAATGGTTGAGGCTGCCACACACTACTAAGAAATGAAACATCTTTCCCAGGTTTTGACTTGCTTTATAATGCACGCATTGGAGAGATGGAAGGAGAGCTATTAGATCACCTCAAAGGTAAGCCAAAATAAAAGTAATCGTTAATCATAAAAACGTACTGCATTAATTAAGTTCTAACATTTTATTTGTGTCTCACATTTCATCACTGAAAAGAAACAAACCCTCCAAATTGTTACCATGAACTGTTTCTCGAAAATGCAATCAAAGTTACAACACAAAGCAAATGAACTGGAACTTGGGCATGGACAGTGTTCCATCTGCCACAAATTATATGCCACATGTGTGATATTGAGCTTTGTTGGAAATTGTTGAATGCTTATTTTGATTTTCCCAGCTGCTCTGGAGCAGATTGAGCCCAACTTTCCAGTTTTAGATGCTGAACCATAAAGTCACATTCAGTTTTGCAAGTCAGTTGACTTCAAAATCTTCCCTGGTACATTCTCAGGCCATTATTTCTTTTCCCTTCATTCACATCAGGATCTGAAAAGAAGCCTTGCTTTTACTGTCAATACTAGGCCTTAGGATGCCTTTATGCAAATGTAAATCTCAATATCGCCAGAGTCTTGGAGTCTACAATGTCTGTATTGGGCTGGAGTCGCAGAGCTCCAGACCCAGTTAAAGCTTGAATCAAATACATGACAGACTGAGGAAATATGATGTCATTTATAGGAACACAATTGGTTCTAGACTAGTTACTGATGAAGTCAGATCTGGTGAATACAGAAGTTAGAGTGTGGTCCCATAGTGTGGACAGACTGAACTGATATGTATGTACTGGTTGAAGAAGGTCTTGATTCATATGTGGGCTCCACTCTGGGCAATGACTTGAAACACACATTGACCTAAAGAAGTTGAGGATATGGGTCACATATAGAAACAGAATCTTTAAACATCCAAGTGTTATATTTCTACTGACTGCATATGTACTCGAGTTCAAAATGTATCAGATTGCACGCATGTTGTTTGGGCATTGAATGAAGGCACAAATAGGGCTACAATGATATTCGCTTGACATAATTGATCAACCAGGACTAGATAAGGAATTGTTTTTCAATAAGTCACATATCCCAGAAACACATTTCTACACACAGTGCTGAGATATTGGATTTGTGAAGAGACTATATTTGAAGAAATCTTACTGACGTAGAGTGGCTGTATCAAAGACTGTACTCCATTGTCTGACCAGGCAATTAGTTGACTTGGAAACATGTTTAGGCTCATATCGAGATAAGATTTGCTTCATCTATGTCTCGGACTTGTTAAAACATGAAATCAAATATGGGGTCAAGCTGGGTATAGGTAGATTCACATGAAGATTCAGAATAGATAGGGAGTCCATTCACATACAATCTTAGACTGTACAATGTGAGGCTTCAGCTTTTGCACTGAAATGGACAATGAGTTGATAAAATTGGCGGAAGATCCCAATGTGATCCTTATACATTGACAGTGTTATTTTATAATTATGGTTCACATAGCACATTTAATTGTATCACTGGTTTGTCATCCTGTTCCCAACATTAAGCATTGAAAAAGGTGAGTGTTATGCACAGTCCCTATTCAGCCAGTGGGCCATATGTTTACATCAGGTATAAATTGTCTGAGATTGAAGCAGACATCAATCTTATAAACACTCTGATACTATCTCCACTGGGGACAACAGACAAAACAAAAATGAATACAGTAAATAATAATAAGTGAACAATGCGATAATATTTAGCTTCTCAGATGTTCCAATGTTAAATTCTCCTCCAATGGGGATGGAGATGACAATAGAGTGGAGGGGCTTGTCTGTCATAACGTAAAATCTACTATAATCCATCTGATTCTCCCTGATTTATATTTAATTTAATTCAGTATTTATTAGGCAAGATTAATTTCGAGCACGGCGTAGTAAAATTTGGATTCGACTCACATTTTTTGTATTGCTATCCAACTCAAACTCCTCCTTACTTGTCATTAATTATTTTAATGTAGTTAATTAATAAATAAGAACAATGCCAACATAATTTTGATCATTGTCATGAAAGGTATACAAGATCAACACAAGCAACACCTCCTCCACCAAACCGAGCATGTGGTCAAACGCACCATCAAAGGAGACAGCAAAATAACGACCATTTCCCTCACTGATCGACATACAGAGCTTATCATTATTTCCACTCTGCGTGAATGGAGACTAGTGGAACATGAGCTTCTTTCCAGAGGTAGGGAACATGAAGAAGCGGAGGTACGTCACCAGTGAACTTGAAAAAATTCGGATTGATCAATTATTCAGGAGCAGTTTTGGCCACTCCAGCCTGTCTGGCACCATGGTGGTTTGCGGAGTGGCTGGCATTGGTAAAGCAACAATGGTACCGAGGATGGTCCATGAATGGGCAGCAGGAAACATCTATCCTCAGTTCCAATTTGTTCTACATTTCACATTTCGCAATCTTAATGCCATCAACAGAGCTGTTTCTCTGACCTAAATGGTATTGGATCAGTAACCTTATTTAGAAAAGATAATTGAAGATATCTGGATGAAACCTGAATATCTTCTCTTGGTTTTTGATGGATTAGAGGAGTACAAACGCCAGATTGATTTCACTTGCCGCGTGGCTGGTGATGTCTCTGTGAATCACTGTGTTGCGCCTGACTGCAGATGTGAAGTTTTTGAAATGGTGCACTCCCTGGTACAGCAACAGCTGCTCAGAGGTTGTTCTGTGCTGGTGACCAGCCGGCCGACTGCCTTTGACTCATTGGAAAAGGCCAACATCAACCTTTGGGCTGAGATCCTGGGCTTTCTTGCTGATGAAAGAAGAGTTTTTCAGAAAGTTTTTGGCAGTGAGCAACTCGCTACCAATGTCTTCAAACACGTCGAGGAGAATGAGATCCTGTACACCATGTGCTACAACCCTTCATATTGCTGGATCATTTGCTCAACCTTAGGCCCGCTCTTTACACAGCTGAAGTGCAAGCAACCTCTTCCCAAAACCATCACTCAACTTTTCTCCATCTACCTTTCCAATCTCTTGGACAACCACAAGCGAGATGTTGAGGACCAGCGGATGGTTTTACAGCCACTCGGGGAGTTGGCTTACCAGGGAGTTTTGAAAAGGAGAATTGTTTTTAATGAGAATCACTTCATTCAGCATCAGCTGGAGTCCAGCAAATTTATTTCAGGATTCATGATGGAGATCTTGGAAAGGGATGACACAGCTAAAAACATTGTGTATACATTTCTCCACCTTACCATCCAGGAATTCTTGGCCGCCCTGGCTCAGTATTTGAGTCCAAAGCATCAGAATGTGGTGGAAATGCTTCACTGTGCTTTTAAGGAGGATGATGGTCGGTTTGAGATTTTTATTCAATTTTTAGTTGGTCTTTCAACACCCACTTCATCCCGAAATCTGGAACCATTCCTGGGTCCGCTGTCTCATCACACGACCTGTCAGGTGATAGACTGGCTGCAGGCCAATGTTCAGGCAGAAATCAAAAACATGGACAGAGTCACTGGAAAGAGGAAACTGCTGAACATATTCCATTATTTGCTGGAGTCTCAGAATAGAGCTTTAATTCAGAAGACTATTGGATGTGGAGTGCACCGAGATTGAACCCAATGGACTGTTTTGTACTGTCTCATGTTGTACAACTTTGTGAATTAGTGATGGAGTTGAATTTGGAGAAATGTTATATTCAGGAGGAGGGGATCAAACGATTGGCCCCTGCAATCCACAAGTGCAAAGTTCTAAGGTATGTATTGATCCGGGTGAAATTAGATAACATGTCAGCAATGAACCATTGATTTTCTCTTATAAATTCCTCCTGATATGAATTTCATAGGATCATAGAATCTCTACAGAGCAGAAAACGATCATTTGGACCATCAACAACCCTCTGAAGTGCATCCCATCCAGACCCCTCCCCTATCCCTGCATTTCCCAAGGGACATGAAAGACTACAGAAAAGATTTAGAAGGAGGTTGCCAGGGTTGGAGGGTTATGACCTATAAGGAGAGGCTGAATGGACTGGGACTGTTTTCCCTGGAGCATTGAAGGCTGAGGGTGACCTTATAGAGTTTATAAAGTCATGAGGAATATGTTTAGGCTAAATAGGCAAGGTCTTTTCCTTGGGATCTGGGAGTGAGAGGGGAAAGATTTAAAAGGGACTTAAGGGGCAACTTCTTCACACAAAGGATGGTGTGCGTATGGAATGAGCTGCCAGAGGAAGTGGTGGAGGCTGGTGCAATTACAACATTTAAAAGGCATCTGGATAGGTATATGAATAGGAATCACTTAGGGGGATATGGGCCAAATGCTGGCAAATTTGATTAGATTAATTAAGGATGTCTGGTCAGCATGGACGTGTTGGACCAAAGAGTCTATTTCCTTGTTGTACATCTCTATGACTCTATAACCCATCTAGTCTGCACATCCCTGGACACTATGGGCATTTTAGCACGATCAGTTCATTTAACCTGCACATGGTTGACTGTGGGAGGAAACCGGAGTACCCAGAGGCAACCCACGCAGACACTGAGCGAATGTGCAAACTCCACACAGTCACCCAGGGGCGGAATCAAACCTAGATCCCTGGTGCTGTGAGGAAACAGTGCTAACTGTTGAGCCACTTGTCACTATAGTAGCTGAATCACAATTACTATTCATTTTTTTTCTGAGAGTCAAGGAGTTTTCCATGCTTTTTATTTATTTTTAATGCTACTACCGCATTGATCTTGATACTGAGTGCTGCAACTATAACAAAAAAAAGCACCAGGCTAACTTAGTTGGTCTTACACTGTGAGACAATCAAAGCCACAAGGAGTCTGGCAGAGTCTTTAACTAGTGCTATGACAAGGAAACAAAGAACCGAGCCAAATCACCGTACCTCTGTGTTCACAACAGACTAAAATTAAAACCTTCAAAGATTTTAACCTCAACAATTCCTAACCAGACTTTATAACCAATCGCAGACTCTGTTTATAATGAAACCTAGGTGGTAGGTTAATAACTGAAACAACAAAAAAAAGCAATTTATTACCAATATAGGAACTTTAGCAGAGCAAAATTAAACAACAAAGTTTGAAACCAATAACCTTGTTTTCAGGGTAATTCACACAAAAGACAGACAGACAGACAAATAAACACAGTGAAGGGACAATTAAAGTAAAGTAATAAAACTGGCCAGATTAAGTGGTTTTCATATCTTATTCTCAATGTATATTGATGGTTTCTTTGTTAATTTTCTGAAAATATCGATCTGTGCCACCTTTGAAGTCACTCTGAGGACTGAAATTCTGAAATAAAGTGGAAGGTTAGGCAGGGAGCATTTAAATCTTCATCCTGTAACGTCAATAGCCAGGTTCGTTCTCTCAAAAGCACAGTCCCAAAAACCAACTTAAACCGTGATCTATGCCTATGTTTGAACATCTCGTTTTCTTCCAGAAACAAATGGAAATTGCTGTTCTGAGGAAAGCTCATTGGACCGAAATATATCTATCCACATACGCTGCGCTTTTCCCTCAATTTTTGTTTTTGTTTCTAATGTCCAGTATCCACAGTTCTTTTGATTTTATGTTCTATCCCAGGCTTGTTCACAACAATTCCCAGGTACTGGCCTGATCAATTCCCAAACATCTCTCATCTGGTTCAATGTGCTGCTCTCCCACTGTGCTGAAACATCTACAGGATCCTATTGATCAAGAGCTAACCTGCCATTAACTGTGAGGCCCTACCTCACGAACAAACAGCAGCTTGTTTGTTTGTTTTGTTGAAACACAAGTTGCTGTTCACAATCCAAAGATCATTTCCAGCTCATTGCAGGTCACAGCTACAAATCAAAATTGATAAAATAATAAATTAAACGAAAAGAAAAGTTGGCGAAGGTTCGAACACTAATCCTAAGAGGCCCTCAATTAAATGAACAGACCTAGTGTGTGACTGAACATAGTTCACTGACAGAGAATAGCAATGGAGATCAGGTGGCAAATCAAACTGTTGAACCCAACCTCTGTCACCAATTGTGTGCCATTGCAGAGATGAATATCATCCTTTGTAGTTTACTTTTACAAACCAAAGCTAATCTGATATTGTATTTGACCTAACCATTCACTAGATAAATAGTAAGTGAATGCTGTACCTAGTTCAATGCAGAATACATTGCTAACACAGCAAGGCTGCCATTCATGTATCTGAAACTGTTACGGGTGAGTGTCAGGATGGGTTTGAAATAGAGGTTCAACAGTCTGTGATTTACACGAGGAATGATCTGCCCTTTGTGGTAGCACAAAATTCACCATTCACCTCAGCAGCAGGGAGATTGGACAGCTCATCGCCACATATTTTACATGACTGTTGGGATGAACTATTATCCATTTTGCTTGGAACTGAAAACATGGCTTGTGTATTGTTAAATACATCAGAGAAGCAGGAATTTATTGATTGATTGATTGATGTCTATAAGTCTTTTTCTTTGTGTTATCCAAGCAGGGCAATAGTGCCTCACAATTAACCATTTCTTTTACTCTTCGCTGGATCACGTATGGATGAGTTCAATGGAATATAATTGCACAAATATTTTTAAAAATTGGATATAAAACAATCAATTTTCTGTCTTGCGTTCAACTTGTCAATCCCAAACTGAACTAGTCCCACCTGCTTGCTCCAGGCCCATATCCCTCCGAACCTTTCCTTCTCACGTATTTATCAAAATATCTTTTAGAGTCATAGGGTCAAAGAGATGTACAGCATGGAAACAGACCTTTCGGTCGAACCTTTCCACGCCGACCAGATATCCCAACCCAATCTAGTCCCACCTGCCAGCACCCAGCCCATATCCCTCCAAACCCTTCCTATTCATAAACCCATCAAGATGCCTTTTATATGCTGTAATTGCCCCAACCTCCTCCACTTCCTCTGGCAGCTCACTCCAATCTCATACCATCCCTCTGTGTGAAAACATTGCCCCTTAGGTCCCTTTTAAATCTTGCCCTCAACTTAACACTATGCCCCCTAGTTTTGGTCTCCCCCAACCCTGGGGACCACATCTTGTCTATTTGCCCTACCTATGCCCCTCATGGTTTTATGAACCTTGAAATAAAGTCACCCCTCAGCCTCCCATGCTTCAGGGGTAACAGCCCGAGCCTATTCAGCCTCTCCCTCTAGATCAAACCCTCCAACCCCAACAACATCCTTGTAAATCCTTTCTGAACTATTTCAACTTCCACAACATCCTTCCTATAGCAAGAAGCCCAGAGCTGCATGCAGCATTTCAAAAGTGGCCAAAGCAATGACCTGCACAGCCACAACATGGCGTACTAAAGCAAAGAAATACAGATAGTAGAAACCTGAAACAAAAGCCAAAATTGCTGAAGAAACTCAACTGTCCTGACAGCATCCGTGGCGAGAAAGTAAAGTTAATGTTTTGAGTCCAGTGATCCTTCTTCACAGCTGACTCTGTTTCTCTCTCTGTAAATTCTTTTTGAGAACAATATTTAATTTTTCTTTCCAACCATTCAGTGTTTTAGCCAACAAACATTCTCTCTGACAGGGAATTTCACAGACTCGCCTCAACCTGAGTGAAGAAATTTATCCTCATCTCATCTCGAAATAGCCTACCCCAGATCCTTAGACATTGACCCTTTGTTCTGGACATTGGGAACATCCTTACTGTGTTTACCCTGACCTTTCCTATTTGAATTTTGTAGGTCTCTAAAAGATGCCCCATATTATTCTAACCTACAGTGAAAATAGTCCTAACTGATCCAGTCTATCTTCATTCATCAGTCCTGCTATCCCACGAGTCAGTCTGGGAAACCTTTGTTATATCTTCTATGCATGAATGTCCTTCATTGGATAAGGGACAAAAACTGCACACAAGACGTCAGGTGTGGTCTCACCAAGACACTGCATGTAGGCAACTAGAGAGCCCTGTTCCTATCGTTGAATCCTCTTCTCTTTTTCTGTCTGTTTCTCTCTGTCTGTCTCTCTCACAACCGGACTCTCTTCGCCTCAGCATGCTACTCTCTAAGGGGTTGTGGAGGGGAGAGAGACTATCGCACATCTCCTTCTGGAATTTGTCTTTGCAAACGAAGTCTGGAGAAAGATGCAGTGGCCTTTGTCAAGGTTCATCCTGAGCAGCTCCATGATGCAAGACTCTATGCTCTACAGTCTGTTCCCCAGGACGCACAATGAGACAAACATCAACTGCTCCTGGATGAAGGGCTTTTGCCCGCAACGTCGATTTCGCTGCCCGTTGGATGCTGCCTGAACTGCTGTGCTCTGCCAGCACCACTGATCCAGAATCTGGTTTCCAGCATCTGCAGTCATTGTTTTTACCATGCTCCTGGAGGACCGTCACGTTGCTGAAAGACACTCCTTGCTCTGCCTTAAAGTTGTTGATTGTTAGTTCCCACCTGAATCACATACACTGCTGTTCACCCTCCCTTTCCAGGAGTTAATCCAGCTGTTCTTTGACATTGAATACTCAGCAATCTCCTTCCCTGTTCTCGTGATTCAACTCCCAGAATTTTCCTCAGTCACTTCTCACTACCACCCTCTGGTGGATGCTCTTTCTCCTGCTGAGCCACTTGGCCTCCGCGATTCCCATCTCATTAAGTTGAAACAAGTTGTTAACTCTTATTGGTTCCCTTTGCGCAAATTTCAGGTCTAGTCTGGTTGACAATGTCCTCACAAATTAACGAATTTGGTCCCTTGTGTTGCTCCTGAGAATCTGATGCTCCCCAGTCGGAATCTGTTCTCCGTCCTTGCCATTTGAAGCATGTCTTTGAGGTGATGTTCAAAGTGCAATCAACATTTCAGTATGAAGTGATGAAAAATCAGCAGAATAAAAATCCTTGCCCATACCTATCTTGATACCTGTCGTTAGGATGGTGTCATTACCGTGTTAATTATGTGTGTTGTGAATTTTAGTGCCAAAGTTGAAATCAGATATCCATCCCATTTTCATTCCATATTCATATCTGAAACATACATCTTTAACCACATCTTTATCAGTCAGAGCTATTTAATGAAAATACCTCTGGGCCAGACCAGGTAAGATTTTCAGATTCCCTTTGGTGATGGAAATGAGTGAAGCAGATGTGTATTTACAGCAATTGGTGTTAGTTTCATAGTCCCATTGCAGAACCTAACTTTCAAAACCAGATGGATTATTTATTTGAGATAAAATTCAGCCAGTTGCGAGTATTTATACTCGAGGTTACTGCATTACAAGTCCAATGCGATTTCCTCCAGTCCAACTACATCCTCAATTTACATCATTCCCCAAATATCAATGCCTTAGTTTCTTACAGCACTGTCTGTGTGTGCAGCAGCTCATTAGATTCTCTCTCCCCCACCACTTAGACCAATTTATTACTGTATAGCTGCTGTCAGTTTGATTTCAAAATGTGTTTCAATTGGAAAATTATGAATGATTCTGTCATTTTAACTTAATTAATTGGTTGGTTATTAATCATTAATTTCTTTCTTAGATTATGGAGGAATCAGTTCAGTTCAGATAGAAAGAAGCAGCTCCGATCACTGAGAGAATGCAGGGCTGGTGTCTGAGTATTTGTGTGATCAAAGGATCAAGAAATTGTCAACTATTTAGACTTGATATTACTGAGAGGTGTATTTCTCTCACCTCCATCAAGTGAAACACATGAGATATTACATTGGCTCAAGAAAAACAATTCCTGGAATTCTGAAATAGAATGGGAACAATGTGGAGTATTCAGTAGAAACTTTCAGTAGCAGCTGGTGAGTGTTGGTGTGTGGGTGATATTCACCGTCGAGCACAGGGAGATGGAGCTGTGACTGTGAAGCTTTTATAAAAGAGTTCGAGAGATCGCCATCATAGAAATGGCCTTTTGGCTAATGTGCCCATGCTGTCCAGTTTTCAACGTTAAACTAGTCCCTTTTGCTTGTGTTTGGTCCGTGTACCTCCGTATCGAACCCGTCCATACACCTGTCTAAATGTTTCTTAAATGATGAAATTGCACTCACTTCCACCACCTCTGGCAGCCCATTCCAGTCACTCACCATCCTCAGTGTGAAGAAAACTGCCTCTCTATACCCTTTTGTATCTCTCCCCTCTCACCTTAAACATATGCCCCAGAGTTTTAGACTCCCTTGGGGAAAAGCTTCTAGCGACCTACCTTATCTATGACGCTCATGATTTTATAGTTCTGTATAAGGTCACCCCTGAATCTCCTACGCTCCAGGGAAAAAGGTCCCATCCTATCTCATCTCTTCTTGTAGCTCAAACCTTCCAGTCCAGGTAACATCCTAGTAAATCCTTTCTGCCCTCTTTCTAGTTTAATAGTTAATTTCTGTAGTAGAGCGACTAGAACTGTATACAGTACTCCAAATGTGACCTCACTCATGTCATTGAGTCAGAGAGTCGTAGAGATGTACAGCATGGAAACAGACACTTCAGTCCCACCCGTCCATATCGAGCAGATATCTCAACCCAATCTAGTCTCACCAGCCAGCACCCAGCCCATATCCCTCCAAACCCTTCCTATTCATTTACCCATCCAAATGCCTCTGAAAAGTTGCAATTGTACTATCTTCCACCACTTCCTCTGGCAGCTCATTCCGTACACGTACCATCCTCTGCTTGAAAAAGTTGCCCCTTAGGTCTCTTTTATATCTTTCCCCTCTCATCCTAAACCTATGCCCTCCAGTGCTGGACTCCCCGGCCCCAGGGAAAAGACTTTGCCTATTTACCTTATTCATGCCCCTCATAATTTTTAAAACTCTATAAGGTCACCCCTCAGCCTCCGATGTTTCAAGGAAAACAGCCCGAGCCTGTTCAGTCTCTCCCTGTAGCTCAAATCCTCCAACCCAGGCAACATCCTTGTAAACCTTTTCTTCACCCTTTCAAGTTTCAAACATCTTTCCAATAGGAAGGAGACTAGAATTGCATGCAATATTCCAACAGTGGCCTAATCAATGTCCTGCACAGCTGCAACATGACCTCCCAACTCCTGTACTCAATACTCTGACCAATAAAAGAAAGCATACCTAACGCCTTCTTCACTATCCTATCTACCTGTGACTCCACTTTCAAGGAGCTATGAACCTGCACTCCAAGGTCTCTTTGTTCAGCAACTCTCCCTGGGACCTTACCATTAAGTATGTAAGTCCTGCTAAGATTTACTTTACCAAAATGTAGCACCTCGCATTTGTCTGAATTAAATTCCATCTGTCACTTCTCAGCTCATTAGCCCATCTGGTCCAGATCCTGTTGTAATTTGAGGTAACCCTCTTCGCTGTCTACTGCACCTCCAATTTTGGTGTCAGTTGCAGGCTTACTAACTGTACCTCTTATGCTCACATCCAAATCATTTATGTAAATGACAAGAAGTAGAGGATCCTTGTGGCACTCCAGTGGTCACAGGCCTCCAGTCTGAAAAACAACCCTCCACCACCACTCTGTTCTACCTTTGAGCCAGTTCTGTATCCAAATGGCTAGTTCTTCCTGTATTCCATGAGATCTAACCTTGCTAATCAGTCTCCCATGAGGAACCTTGTCAAAGCCTTACTGAAGTCCATATAGGTCACATCTACTGCTCTGTCCTCATCAATCCTCTTTGTTACTTCTTCAAAGAACTCTTGTACACCTGCAACAAGGCATTCCAACTCCTGTACTCCACGCTCTGTAATTTGTTCAATTGTACAATAAACTTGTTTGTTATTAATTATTTCTTAATAATTAATAACCTGTCTTCAGTTGTACATAAATTGAATATAGCTTTGTCATAAACATATGGCGGCACGGTGGCACAGTGGTATGGCGGCACGGTGGCACAGTGGTATGGCGGCACGGTGGCACAGTGGTTAGCACTGCTGCCTCACAGCGCCAGAGACCTGGGTTCAATTCCTGCATCAGGCGACTGACTGTGTGGAGTTTGCACATTCTCCCTGTGTCTGCGTGGGTTTCCTCCGGGTGCTCCGGTTTCCTCCCACAGTCCAAAAATGTGCAGGTTAGGTGAATTGGTCATGCTAAATTGCCCGTAGTGTTAGGTGCAGGGGTCAATGTAGGGGAATGGGGTCTGGGTGGGTGCGCTTCGGCGGGTCGGTGTGGACTTGTTGGGCCAAAGGGCCTGTTTCCACACTGTAAATAATCTAATCTAAATATGGTTGTTTCTGTAATAAACATGTGTTCAAAGTGTAATTATTCCCAGCGTTAGACTTTAGTGATAGTCTGTGTTTGATACTGGGTCAGAGATTGGTCAGCGCTGTAACTGTTCCTCTGTGGGAATGACAGGGTCTGCATCAACACTGTGTGTAAAATCAGTCAGGATCAGGTCATAGTTTGGAACCAGTGACCATCTGCACAATGTGTGCCTGAACCACTCTCATCAAATACACTGGAGACCCTGACACTAGCAGAGACCTCGCTAACAAAACTCTGAAAGAAATCACATTTGTAAGGGAAGATTAATTAAGTAATCTCCCTCCCAGTACCGAAAAGGCCATTTTTTGATGCTCCCATTGCATTCACTGTGATTTCACTTTGACCACCTCTGGTCTCTATCTCATGTTGGGTTGCAGGGTTGGGTCAACATGTCAGTGTCCAACGGCAATTTTGTTGATTTGTCTGTTAAATATTTGCCTCTAACACAGATCTCCACAAGGCTTCATTCAGTCTTAGATTTCAACAAATGGTGCATCATCCAATGGTAAAGACTGGAAAGGGCCCAGCATCTCATTGTGCACCCATGTGTTCAATTCAGGCTACACTCAGCTACATATTCAAATATCAGTTTCCCACACCGTTGACTATGTATTACTGTAGACAATACAAACGTGCACTCTGCTAACTATCCACATGTTACTGTCACACACTGTAGACAGCATATCACTGTTGGAAGTTCACACTTTGCACATTACAGAGTGTCTGTATATTAGTTATCAAATAAAGTAGATGTTGCATGACTGTAGATATTGTATTACTGTAGACAGTACATACGTTGCACACTGTGGACTGTCCATACATCAGTTATCTCACACTGTAGACATTATATTCCACACCAGCACTGTAGCTGTACCGGCACACCTTTGTGTGACAATTTTTAGAGACTGATGTTGTCAGGATGCACAACCTTTGCAGTATCCAGTGCGACCAGTCAGGTGATGGCAGCTTAGTGGAACAGGGAGGGTTGAACCTAGACTAAGTGTGGGATATCCAGTGACCATGACTCAGCCCGTGGCATCCCCACATCCACACAGAAATGTCTCTCTCTGTCAGACTGACTTGTTAGAACCAGCCGAGATTGCTGCAGATCTGTTCCAGTCCCAGAGTCACCGCTTCTTGATACTGTTCAGACTGAGCTGGAGGGAAAGGAATTGCTGGACCCTTCCCTATTCCAGCAATTATTTCACACAATTCCCACGGGATCAACACAAGGTATGAATCAGACTGACATGAACCTGTAAAGTCAGCAAGCTCTATTTTTTTAGTTGAATTTCTGAGGGTAAACATCAATCCTTTTCACAGACGGCCATTCAGTGATTACACAGATTTGTTTACAAATTTGTTAATTGTACAAATGACCATGAGATTTAGCTCTTCCTTGACAACAAGCTAAGGGACACTGAGGTAATGCCAATGGTTCTGCAACATTATACAATATTGGGGTGAAGATATAGCCACAATTACTCCTCTGTTTTCATTGATTTGGTTCCAGTTTCTTCCATCTGTGGGAGAGTTGGCATGGTGGCTTAGTGGTTAGCATGACTGTTCACAGTGTCAGGGACCTGGGTTCAATTCCACTCCTGTCTGTATAGAGTTTGCATGTTCTCCCTGAGTCCATATGGGTTTCCTCCTTCAGTCCAAAGGTGTAGAGGTTTGGTGGATTCGCTGTGCTGTAGTGTCCAGGGGTGTGCAATGCTAGGTGAATTGACCATGGTAAACTGGGATTACAGTGGTAGGGGGATGCTGTTTGAAGGGTTAGGGCAGACCCAATGGTCCAAATCACCACCTTCTGCATTGTAGAGATTCTCTGATTTAGACAGATTGGGCAAAGAGAATGAATGAGCAATTGACTTCCGAAACAGGCTGCATAAGGATGATAACAGGGCACAATTTCACACAGAATTACCACCATCTGAAATAGTTTAAGAAAAAAGAAAAAAAAATAAATAGGAAATTCAGTCTCCTCACTTCAGGGACTGATTCTGAGCTGGCTACCCACAGCCAGTGTACTGTGCACATGTAGATAAAAGGTGACCTGATAATGGGATACCAGCTCTGTGCAGTTTTTTCAGAATGACAATTACTTTACCCTCTACAACACTACCTGCATCCCCCTACACACCGTTCCCCAGCAACATCTCATTCATCCACCCACAAAATCAGCCACTGGAGATATGCAAATATCAAGTTAAGATATTAATAAACCTTCCATGCTTTGGAAACACTAGAATCTGCATTTGGACACTCGATGCTGTTCTATTTGTTCATCACAATGCTGATTTATGTAAAAGAACATTTCACTGCTTTCTTGATCTGGTGCCTGAATTTGGGCTGTGTTGCCCCACAAATAAATGCATTTGTGCAACCACTTAAATTCACCAAAATAACTCCGACTTGTTCAAATACGTGTAAAGAATGATTTCCATTGATGGGATCAGTTCGAGGAATAGTATTGTAAATGAAAGTTATCACATATGTGGAACACAAAATAACAAAGCTGCCAGAAATGGTCGAGAGTAAAATTGTAGACCTCCTTCTGCTCTCCATCTCTGGATCACTGTGATTCTCTTCTTTGTTCTGACCCCTCAGTCCCTTACGGACTCGACTGGCTACTATAATGTGTCTGACTGTCAGAGCGTTGAGCAGCAGAATTAGATCAAATGGCAACAATGGATTAAGAACTGTAAGGAACCATTTAAATCCTACCCAGCTGGGATTCACTATAATAGCTCGGCTTTGAAATACAAAACCATGGTAGGTTGTTGTTAGAATTACAACAGCATTTCTCTTTGTGCAATATTTAGTTTTTCATTTTCTGGAAGCAAATAGTGACAAAACGATCAAAGCTGAAAGTGACAATGAACCAAACAGAGCAAGAAGTGGCTGTTATTGACAGGACATAGTTTATGCTTCACACAGGAGTTTTATCCAAGAAAGATAAAGGGAAATAATAAACATTGATCTGCCTCAGTATGACCTCAGTGATAACAACCATCATATCAGATGCTGCCATGGCCACCAGGTAGCAAGTGGTGCAGGAAGACAGGCCACACTTTCCAGAGACAAAATATTAAGTGCCACTAAATTAACTGTTGTTAGGGAGAGAAAAGAAAATAGACTAAAATAGTTTGAAGCAAACATACTACCCGAGTCCAGGCTATCATATCTGTATTTTGATACAAAAAGACATGGACTTTGAATTAAGCAAATGGTTAAACATCACAACTGTGATCTCATTTAATCTCAGACATGCCTATTTCAAGGTTTAATACACAGAGTTTATGGGATAAACCTTAGTCCACTTCCTGAAAGCTGATTGACATCTTTGTAAGTTTCAATGAGATTTTTGAACCTTGATTGAACTGACTTTGCAGTTTGAGCATTTCCCAGCCTGGTGTGGGAAATCAGGAAGCTGAAGGGAGGTAAACCCAGAATCAGTGAAGATGGAAGCACACTTCTTATCAGGCTGGACAAATGGGAGTGGTTTTCTTTGACTTAGCTCACCTATTTTAGAGTCACGAGAAGCTAAAGCTGCACAATATTGAAGATTGGATCCCATTCCAGTTGTATCTTCAGATCATACTGGGATTTGATCAATTTAAGTTTGGTCAGACGTTCCTAATTTTGGACATTACCTGGACCAGAATTCCACTCCAGATTCCACCACATTACCCCATTTCCCATCACACCTCTGATGATGAGTTGAGTGGCGTCTTGTAGATGAGTAACAGAAGGTCCAAATACGAGGATGAAGCCCTGTATGGAAGAGTTGTCTTCTGATCAAAGTTTAAACAGGTTGTCAAAGAATCATATCATGAGCAGTGACCTCAGTCACCAAAGTGGACCAAATGCAGCTGGACTTCAGTTTGCTCTGGATTCCCCATTTGGGTAGGGGTGGGAGCAGGAGAACAAGATGAGCTGGGGCGATGAAGCAAATAGAAACAAAACCAAAGCTTTTGGAACAGATTCAATTCTGTAGAAGGGTCACCAGGCTCAAAACATTGACTTTGCTTTCTCTCCACAGATGCTGCCAGACCTGCAGAGTTTCTCCAGAAATTTCTGTTCCTGATTCGATAATATCAATTTTTCTTTTGCAAGCATCACTGGTTTAGATATCATTGAACTTAACAGTCATGCCAACTGCAATCAGAACCTCATTTGTATTCGAGGCAGTAAATCAAAACTCCAAAGTTAATTGAGACCAACCGACCAGTTTGAAAATATATGATAAAAAGTGACCTGGTATCTGCAGAAAGACGGTCAGCCGTGTCAGTCCCACAGTAAAACCAGCATACTTACACAGTTTCTGTACAAACCCACTTACCCGGAATACCAATGATGGCCAGGATCATGTTACATATTTTGTTGACATTGCGAATAATTCCGTGCATTTTCTGACTACATTATTCTGCCTCGAACAACCCGACTGAATTAAACTTGGAGTCAATGAAGCCAATCATCAATATTCTCTGGAAATCTCCATAGGAACATTCAGATTGCAGCATTTTCAAAGATTTTGTGTTCAGTTTGGGTAAACAAATTCTGGCAGCTATCCACGTCAGAACACTGATGAGGTAGAATATGATGATACTGAATTGTTAAGTAATACAACTGGATAATTTATGTGAATCAATGATCTTTTTTGTTGCAAAAGTATGCAGCACGTTATGAAATAATATGTGCAATACACTCCATTAAAGTCCATTTCAAATCATACAGAACAGAAAAGGCAAAGTGACCATAGTCCTGATCTCTATTAGACAGAGGTCACTGGTGTGGTTTAACCTGAAGATCATGACATCTCAGACAAAGGGAAAGGTTGAGAAGGAGTGTCCTTCTTGGCAACCTCAGCCAGGGTGCCATTTGAACTTTTGCTATTAGTATTACAAGCCAGCTGCCCTGCCAACTGAGCTAAACCAATGGCTCATAGTGTTCAGGGCTGTGCAGGTTAGGTGCATTAGACTGGGGTAGTAGGGGAGGGGAATGGGTCTGGATGGGTTACTCTTCAGAGGCTCAGTGTGGACTTGTTGGGCCGAAGGGCCTGTTTCCACATTGTAGGGATTCTGGGGAAAAAAAGGCAATTGTGATTGTTGGCCCTTATTTTAAAGAGGTTGGAGTATAAGAGTAGGGAAGTCTTCCTGTAGCTGTACAAGGTGCTGGTGAGACTACATCAGGAGTACTGTGAACAGTTTCAGTCCCTTTATTTAAGGAAAGAGATCATTCCATTGCAGGCAGTTCAGTGAAGATTTGCTCGGATGTCCCGAGAATGGATGGATTGTCTTATGAACAAACATTAAATAGTTTGGGATTGTACTCACTGGGATTCAGAAGAATGAGCCGTGATCTCATTGAAACATAGACTGTGACAGGGAAAATGCAGGTAGGATGTTTCCTCTCATGGGAGGCTTGGCAGTTCACTGAACCTGCTCATCTTTGGAATGTGGGAGGAAACTGGAGCATCCTGAAGAAACCCACACAGACACAAGGAGAACATGCAAACTCCACACAAACAGTTACCAGTTTGTTGATGGCATTTGGAGGTGGCAGAAAATGGTGCTTATGCAATGTAGAGATACCTAACTCAATTCTGGTTTTCTTCTATTGACCAGTCCCTTCCCACTTACATCTATAATTTCTCTGATACTTTATGTCAGTTTCAGAATTTCCAATTTGCAGGCTCTAGCCACCTCCCCTTTACCGTGGACAAGCAATTCTTTCCCCATCCATCCCATCAGGGTGGTCTCAGGGCTCTCTGCTTCTTCCTGGAAAAATGGCCTGATTGGCCCTACCCGCCACCACTCTCCTCCACCTGGCTGAGCTTATCCTCACCTGAAAAGCTTCTCTTAATGGCACTCACCAAATGTCATCAACAAATATGTCCTCCCATCTCCTCTCCTCCCATGTCAGCCTTCTGCAAGGACCATTCCCTCTGGGAGACTCTGGTGCACTCTTCCTTCATTCTGCAACCCCAGAAGGTGGGATATCTGTCCATTTACTTCCTCCATCATCAATATCTCAGCGGTTAAACACACCTTCTAGATGAAATCATGCTTAATCTATACTTCACTCGATTTAGTTTACTGCAATCCCTGCTCAAAACGTGATCTCTACTACACTGGGGAAACAAAGCATAGATTGGGTGACTGCTTTGCAGAACATGGATGTTCTGTGTGCAAAAAAATGTCCCTGAGCTTCCAGTTGCTTGAAACTTCAGCGTCCCATCTTGCTCTCTGGCCTACATCACTGTGTCAAGCTTGCTGCATTGTTCCTGAACAGTGCCTCATTTTCTATTTGAGAGCTCTAGAACCTTCTAGACACTGAGTTCAACAATTTTAGAACTTGAAACACCTTCTCCCATTCCTTATCCCAACCCCAAGCCTTGTCCTTGCATGGTCTGCTATTACATACAACCCATTATTAGCAACTAATTTATCCCCCTATTAGCTATTTGATTTCCCAGGCTGCACCACTTCTCCGTCTACCCAACTGTTTAGCTGTCTCTCTGAGCTCCATCTCCCCTTTACTCCTTCCCTCCCTCACCCCCAACCCACTCTATCTTCTGCATAAAAAAAACAATGCTTTCCTAGTGACTAGCAGCTCTGTGGAAGAGTCACTGGACCCAAAATGTTAAATCTTGATTTCTCTCCACAGCCGCTGCCAGACTTGTTAAAGTCTTCCAGCAAATTCTGTTTTTGTTGGTGATATTAGACAAGATTACTTACAGTGTGGAAACAGGCCCTTTGGCCGAACAAGTCCACACGGACCCACAACCCACCCGGACCCATTCCCCCCTCACCTAACACTACAGGCAATTTAGCATGGCCAATTCACCTAACCTGCACATTTTTGGAATGTGGGAGGAAACCGGAGCACCCGGAGGAAACTCACGCAGACACGGGGAGAATGTGCAAACTCCACATAGACACTCACCTGAGGTGGGAATTGAACCTGGGTCTCTGGCACTGTGAGGCAACAGTGCTAACCACTGTGCCACCATGCCGCCCAGACTTGCTAAAATCTTCCAGCAAATTCTGTTTTTGTTGGTGATATGTTGTGATTTGTTTAATTAAATGGCGATTGGAAGCTGCTGCTGTTCCAGACCAATCATGTGATGCTGAGTGACTGAGGGACATCGCGATTTGCTGAAACACTGGGGTTTCCCGAAGTCCCAATGGAGGCTTGGATTACAGAACGTTTAGGGGATCGATGGCAGCGAAACCTCCAAGCAGCTTCCATCCCAGTGGATTCGCAAATGGAAGTGTATTTAATTCTATCTTATTTTGTTCATTAAACTATACCTCTTACAGAATCCTGTACAATGATTTTTATTGGTCTCAGTATCATAATGGTTATGAGGTTTTAGTGTGGGCTCATTTGCTATAATTAGCATTTCTTACAATATGGTACTTGTTTGAATCAATTGCCTGCTACCTTCCCTGTTTTACTGTAGTGTTAGATGTGGAGCTGGAGTTGAGCAGGATTTTCTGAATTCCCATATCTGTAGAATCTGAGTCAAAATGTAGAAAGAAGCACGAGCCTGGGTTATGGCCAGAGCTACTTTTACACTTGGATGTTATTCATTCACCCTCCATTTGCCTAAAATAGTCACATTCGCAATAGTGTTTATCACATTGTACACAGATCCTCAGAACACAGTCACCGGGCACGTGATATCAGAGTTGATCATTTATATTTGCAGTAACCAGCAGTTTCCTTCTGCTATGTTAAAGTTTTAGGTGAAAGTGAGAACTGCAAATGCTGGAGATCAGAGTCAAGATTAGAGTGGTGCTGGAAAAGCACAGCAGGTCATGCAGCATCTGAGGAGCAGGAAAATCGATGTTTCGGGTAGGAGCCCTTCATCAGGAATGAGGCTGGGAGCCTCCGGGATGGAGAGTTAAATGAGAGGGGTGTGGGGATAGGGGAGAAGGCAGCTAAGTGTGCAATAGGTCAGAGAGGAGGGTGGAGTGGATAGGTGGGAAGGAAGATTGGCAGGTGGGACAGGTCATGAGGAAGGTGCTGAGCTGGAAGGTTGGAACTGGGGTAAGGTGGGGGGAGGGGAAATGAGGAAATGGTGAAGCCCACATTGATGCCCTGGGATTGAAGTGTTCTGAGACGGAAGATGAGGCATTCTTCCTCCAGGCGGTGGAGGAGGCCCAGGACCTGCATGACCTTGTCAGAGTGGGAGGGGAGTTCAATTTCTGCTGTCACTCATAAAAGATTTTATCTTTGTGACTAAAGCTGTGCAGGAACGTGAGCATAACTTCAGTACACCATGCACTAACTTCATATCACGAAGTTTGACTGTCTGTGAACAATATTAGGTCATTATTGGAGAATTAACACTTGCTTCAGTTCAAGTGGACAAGTAAAATGACTGTATCGGCGCTGCCTCATGCTCCCACGAGGAGGTTGAACAGTTCATCAACTTTACTAACACCTTCCATCCCGACCTGAAATTCACCTGGACTGTCTCAGACTCCTCCCTCCCCTTCCTAGACCTTTCCATTTCTATCTCGGGCGACCGACTCAACACAGACATCTATTATAAACCGACTGACTCCCACAGCTACCTGGACTACACCTCCTCCCACCCTGCCCCCTGTAAAAACGCCATCCCATATTCCCAATTCCTTCGTCTCCGCCGCATCTGCTCCCAGGAGGACCAATTCCAACACCGCACAGCCCAGATGGCCTCCTTCTTCAAGGACCGCAGATTCCCCCCAGACGTGATCGACGATGCCCTCCATCGCATCTCCTCCACTTCCCGCTCCTCCGCCCTTGAGCCCCGCTCCTCCAACCGCCACCAAGACAGAACCCCACTGGTTCTCACCTACCACCGCACCAACCTCCGCATACAACGTATCATCCACCGCCATTTCCGCCACCTCCAAACGGACCCCACCACCAAGGATATATTTCCCTCCCCTCCCCATCAGCGTTCCGCAAGGACCACTCCCTTCGTGACTCCCTCGTCAGATCCACACCCCCCACCAACCCAACCTCCACCCCCGGCACCTTCCCCTGCAACCGCAGGAAATGTAAAACTTGCGCCCACACCTCCACACTCACTTCCCTCCAAGGCCCAAAGGGATCCTTCCATATCCGCCACAAGTTCACCTGTACCTCCACACACATCATCTATTGCATCCGCTGCACCCGATGTGGCCTCCTCTATATTGGTGAGACAGGCCGCTTACTTGCGGAACGCTTCAGAGAACACCTCCGGGCCGCCCGAACCAACCAACCCAATCACCCCGTGGCTCAACACTTTAACTCTCCCTCCCACTCCACCGAGGACATGCAGGTCTTTGGACTCCTCCACCGGCAGAACACAACAACATGACGGCTGGAGGAGGAGCGCCTCATCTTCCGCCTGGGAACCCTCCAACCACAAGGTATGAATTCAGATTTCTCCAGTTTCCTCATTTCCCCTCCCCCCACCTTGTCTCAGTCGGTTCCCTCAACTCGGCACCGCCCTCCTGGCCTGCAGTCCTCTTCCTGATCTCTCCGCCCCCACCCCACTCCGGCCTATCACCCTCACCTTGACCTCCTTCCACCTATCCCACCTCCATCGCCCCTCCCCCTACCTTTTATCTTGGCCTGCTTGGCTCTCTCTCTTATTCCTGATGAAGGGCTTATGCTCGAAACGTCGAATTCTCTATTCCTGAGATGCTGCCTGGCCTGCTGTGCTTTGACCAGCAACACATTTGCAGCTAGATGTCATTTTAACCTAGTTGCTGTGCTTAATTGGTTAAAGTAGATTAATACTGAAGGACTGTGCACTGATACTTTATGTATGATTTCCAATTTCTTAAGCTTCATTTTAGGCTAACATGGTGACCATGTGCTATTGCATTAGACAGTTTTGGGAATGTGGCCTGTGCCACTTCCACTGGAAGTCTAACTAACACCTTGGTCAGCCGGATTGATGATAGCCCCTACATAGGTAAGCAATTCCTCTTGTTGCTTGCATGGTATTCCTAACTTATCTGCTTTTGCACGCTTTATCCATGCAGTCACAGAGCAAGAGAAACCAACTTCCATTCACTGAGAGTGGAGCAAAGGGGAAGTTGGAGGGCTTGAGGGAGACTCGGGGAGATGTGGAGGTCAAGGAACTATAGGAAGCAGGGGAAATGGAAGGATTGGTGAATGGGGGGAGAATAGGGAATGGGGCTGAATTCTGCCTGGGGAAAAGGTAAATGGAGATGGAGAAGAGGGACACTTGGAGGGAATCCCATGTGGAACCAAACCATCTTTTATCAACTATCATTCCTCCATCAAATACATCTACTGGCCACTCATCCTGCTGTCAGTGGAGCCTGTCTCTTTTTCTATAAATAGTTTCTATCAAATCTTCCCTTCACCTACTCTGCTGTCAGAAGAATATTTCTAGCTTCTCTTGGTTCCAACTATTCTTGCTATCATCCTTTATCCTCAATACCATTTCAGTGAATCCCCTTTTTGTACATTGCCATTTGTCCTATATTATGTTACCCAGTGTTGAGCAGAGTTCTCTGACTGGGACTTAACCAATGATTTTTCAAAATCTGGAGAAAATCTTTTGCTTTATCTTTGCATCTATTTGCTCCTACATAATGTCAGAGGTGAGAATATTTGCTGATGACCGTGCAATGTTAAGCACCATGTGCAGCTCCTGTCCTTACTGTATCCTGGAGCCACTTGTCAAGCTGTTGCTTCCAATTCTGGAATCTCCATCATTGAAAAAGACTAACTTGACAGGTGCATTCACATTTGTGTCCTACCTTAATTTGGAACTAGATTGGTATTCCTGCATTGTCACTGAATCAAAGTCTGGAATTCCCTGCCTAACATCAGTATAGATGCATTTTCACCGGATAGACCAGTTGTTCAAGTCGGCAACTCACCAGCACTGTCTCAATGGAAGTAAATGACAAGCCTTGCCAGTGTTGGCCCTGTTGCTAAACTGCAAGTTAAAAACAAGATTGCTGGAAAATCATGTATCCATAACCTCTCAACACAAATGGAGCTCCATTTCAGGTGCATTGTTTGTAGATATATTCTATGTTCAAAGTTATTATACATCTCTGGAGCAGGTGGGATTTGATCCCAGGCTTCCTTGACAAGACACACGGACTTTACCATAAGAGACCTTCAAATTATGGAGTTATCAGATGCAATTTTGAATAGATTGTCTAATCTATGTTATAACTCAGTCTGTAGATGTGCTATTTAGTTCCTGTAGAGGGAAGTAAACATTTTGTCTTGGGAGCAGAGCATGATAATTGGAGCAGTTCTGGGAACGTCCTTAAAACAGGTAAACATCTTACAGCTCTGACAACTTTTCATAAGACACAACAGGTTTTAAAACTAAATTGGTTGATCAGCTTGTCTGAAACATCCTATGAAAGCAATAAAAATCATACTAAATATGAAACCTTTCTGCCTTCTCCCCATGCTCAGTAATTGGACTGCATTTAGCAGCTGAGGATGATGTAAAAATGCTGAAAATGTGTTGCTGGAAAAGCACAGCAGGTCAGGCAGCATCCAAGGAGCAGGAGAATCGACATTTTGGGCATGAGCCCTTTTTCATTCCGGAAGAAGGGCTTATGCCTGAAACATCGATTCTCCTGCTCCTTGGATGCTCCATGACCTGCTGCGCTTTTCCAGTAACACATTTTCAGCTCTGATCTCCAGCATCTACAGTCCTCACTTTCTCCTAGATGATGTAAAATGTCCTGTACTAAAAACTTTTTAAATTGATTAATGATTTTGCTGCTTTTAGTTTAGAATTTCCCAGACACATCAATGTCAGCAGCGCTTCCACTGACTGCCTGATTTTGCAATATCATCTCAAAAGGTCTCTTCTGTTTTGAGCAACTGTGCAGACATTGGGAAAAAAAACTGATGTTTTACAGTGCCCTTCCTGAGTGACTTTTGGATTCTCACCAGAAGTGAAATTCACTTTGAGTATATTCTGTCTTCATTTAGATCTCCATCTAACCTGCATCTTTATGTCCAAGGCCTTTCCAAATGCTCGTTCCTTTTCAAAAAACTTTGAGCAAAGAGAGTTATAACTACTTCAAGTTAAAGTAACAGTGGTGCAATATAGTTTGTATTTTGAAATACTTCCATTGGAAGCTTTGATGAAGGAAAGAGTAACAGGGATTTTAATGCTTGGCTTTTTTTTAAAACTGAAGACAATTCTTTGAAAAATCTAATCTAATCTAAAAATAAAGTGACAAAGTGGGCTGTAGATGTCATACTCATGGACTTCAGTAAGGCATTTGATAAGGTTCCCCATGGTAGGCTGATGGAGAAAGTAAAGTTGCTGGGGCTCCAGGGTGCATTAGCTAGATGGATGGAGATCTGGCTGGGCAACAGGAGACAGAGAGTAGCAGTGAAGGGAGTTTTTCAAAATGGAGAACTGTGACCAGTGGTGTTCCACAGGAATCCGTGTTGAGACCACTGTTGTTTGTTATATACATCAATGACCTGGAGTGATGTATAGGTGGCATGATTGGCAGATGACACGGAGATTGGTGGGTTAGCAGATGATGAAGGGGACTGTCAGAGAATGCAGCAGAATATAGATTGGAGAGTTGGGCAGAGAAATGGCAGATGTAGTTCAATCCGGGCAAATGTGAGATGATGCATTTTGGAAGATCCAGTTCGAGAGCAAAATACACGGTAAATGGAAATACCCTTGGGGAAAATTGACGTACAGAGTGTTCAGGCCCTGAAGGTGGCAATGCAGGTCGACCAAGTGATCAAGAAGGCGTACAGCATGCTTTCCTTCATCGGACGTTGTTGAAGAAAATCTCATATGCACACCTTGGGAATTGACCAAGCTTATTACATCTCATAATATGTCACAGGTAGCAGCCAGTCCATAAAACAAATGGATCGCGACTGCGTCGAAAAGCTCCAATTCAGTGGAGATTTATAAATGGCCCAATGACAATTTGCTTAACTAGACTCAGTACCACAAATTCGCCACTGGATGGCCGACTTACACTTGCATGCAGCAGAGTTGAGACCTTGCCAAGAGTGGGTATTAATGGTACATTGTTCTCTGTATTCACATGCTGATTAGCGACAGTCTCCAGACAAGGCAGTTCATGAGTCATGCGAGAAAGCATACGATCTCATAGGTAAGGCAAGTCTATTTCTAGAGCAAATTATACAATGAAGAGAAAGTTAAAAAAATCAGACAACACCAGGTTATAGTCAAAGAGGTTTATTTGGAAGCACTAGCTTTCGGAGTGCTGCTCCTTCATCAGGTGGTTGTGGAGTATAAGATTATAAGACATTAGTCTTTTTCAATATATCATTTCAGTTACATCACACTGTAAACTTTTGCTATAAATTCTGTGTCTTACTATTTTATATTCCACGACCATCGAAAGTGCTGCGAAGGCTAGTGCTTCTGAATAAACCTGTTGGTCTATAATCTGGTGTTGTGTGATTTTTAACTTCGAACCGAATGCAATATTCTAAGTATGGCTTAACCAACATAATATAAAGCTGCAACGTGACATCCTGACTCTTGGACTCAATGTCCTGACCAATACTGGAAGTATGACACACACCTTCTTAACACCCTACCTACATGTGTGGCCAATTTCAGGGAGCTACAAACTTGAACCCTCATATCCCGCTGTACATCGATATGTTCATGGTTCTGCCCTTAACTGTATATTTTTCCTTAACATTTGAGCTCCTAAAGAGTAGCACCTCACACTTAGACGGATTAAACTCTATCTGCCATTTCTCCACCCATATCTGCAACTGATCTATATGCTGCTGCATTCTCTCACAACCTTCTACAATATCCAGAACTCTACTGATCTTTGCATCATCTTCAAACTTACTAACCCATCCATCGACAACTTCATCCAAGTCATTTATATCTGTTACAAACAGCAGAGGTCCCAGTATGATTCCCTGCAGAACACCACTAGTCACCATTCTCCAGCCAGAAGAACACCCTTCCACAACTACTCTCTGCATTCTATGGGCAAACCAATTCTGAATCCATGCGGCCAAGTTACCGTGGATCCCATGCATTATACTCTTCTGGATGAGCCTACCATGAGGGACCTTGTCAAAAGCCTTACTAAAATCCATGGAGACAATATCCGCCTGCTCTACCCTCATCGATCACCTCCTCAAACAATTCAACCAAGTCAGTATGACATGACCTGCCCTACACAAAGCCATGCTCACTGCCCCTAATTAGGCAGTGCTTTTCCACATGTGTTTAAATACGATCCCGGAGAATTCTGTCAATAGCTTCCCAACAACTGATGAAGGACTCACCAGTTTATAATTTCCTTGATTATCCCTAATTGCATGCCTAGAATGCCTTGGAATTCTCTTTAAACCTATTTGTCAATTTCATGGTCCCTTCTAGCTCTCCTAATTCCCTGCTTGAATTCTTTCCTGCTTTAATAGAACAATACAGCACAGAACAGGCCCTTCGGCCGACGATGTTGTGCCGAACATCTATCCTAGATTAAGCACCCATCCATGTACCTATCCAATTGCCGCTTAAAGGTCGCCAATGATTCTGACTCTACCACTCCCACAGGCAGCGCATTCCATGCCCCCACCACTCTCTGGGTAAAGAACCCACCCCTGACATCTCCCCTATACCTTCCACCCTTCACCTTAAATTTATGTCCCCTTGTAACACTCTGTTGTACCCGGGGAAAAAGTTTCTGACTGTCTACTCTATCTATTCCTCTGATCATCTTATAAACCTCTATCAAGTCACCCCTCATCCTTCGCCGTTCCAACGAGAAAAGGCCGAGAACTCTCAACCTATCCTCGTACGACCTATTCTCCATTCCAGGCAACATCCTGGTAAATCTTCTCTGCACCCTCTCCAAAGCTTCCACATCTTTCCTAAAGTGAGGTGACCAGAACTGCACACAGTACTCCAAATGTGGCCTAACCAAAGTCGTGTACAGCTGCAACATCACTTCACGACTCTTGAATTCAATCCCTCTGCTAATGAACGCTAATACACCATAGGCCTTCTTACAAGCTCTATCCACCTGAGTGGCAACTTTCAAAGATCTATGTACATAGACCTCAAGATCCCTCTGTTCCTCCACCTGACTAAGAACTCTACCGTTAACCCTGTATTCCGCATTCTTATTTGTTCTTCCAAAATGGACAACCTCACACTTGGCAGGGTTGAACTCCATCTGCCACTCCTCAGCCCAGCTCTGCATCATATCTAAGTCCCTTTGCAGCCGACAACAGCCCTCCTCACTGTCCACAACTCCACCAATCTTCGTATCATCTGCAAATTTACTGACCCACCCTTCGACTCCCTCATCCAAGTCATTAATAAAAATTACAAACAGCAGAGGACCTAGAACTGATCCCTGCGGAACTCCACTTGTAACTGGGCTCCAGGCTGAATATTTACCATCTACCACCACTCTCTGACTTCGACCGGTTAGCCAGTTTTCTATCCAATTGGCCAAATTTCCCTCTATCCCATGCCTCCTGACTTTCCGCATAACCCTACCATGGGGAACCTTATCAAATGCCTTACTGAAATCCATGTACACTACATCCACTGCTCTACCCTCATCCACATGCTTGGTCACCTCCTCAAAGAATTCAATAAGACTTGTAAGGCAAGACCTACCCTTCACAAATCCATGCTGGCTGTCCCTAATCAAGCAGT
Organism: Hemiscyllium ocellatum; assembly: GCF_020745735.1. NCBI lineage: Eukaryota > Metazoa > Chordata > Chondrichthyes > Orectolobiformes > Hemiscylliidae > Hemiscyllium > Hemiscyllium ocellatum. Next base: position 48,956 of record NW_026867462.1, on the reverse strand, counting down.
GTCTTTCCAGATACTCATAAAAATAAAGTCGGTTCTTTATATTCTTTACAGGCCTTGCCCAATTTTAACTTCCTAAACCTTCCATTTGCTTTTTTCATTTGTGAGTAAATTCACAACCTCCCTCTTTATCCAAGGTGCCCTTACCTTGCTATCCTTATCCTTTCTCCTTACTGGAACATGCCGGTCCCAATATTGACACATTGGGAACTCCACTCCAAATCTTCCTCCAGCCAGAAATATATCCACTGACCATTGACTCTCTCTTTCCTATCACTCAGTTAATGTCGTATCCATGTTGCCCATGCCTCTTGTACCACGACTTATAATCTTCCGTACAATTTGTTGTATGCTATCTTCTGGAAATCCATGTTAATCACATCAGTGACATTGCCTTCATCGACCCTTTCTGTTAAGGCATCAGAACACTTCAGCAAGTTAGTTATGCACAATTTCCCCTTGACATTTTTTAACCAACCCACCTTTATCCATGTGATTATCAGTTTTATCACAATAGTTGTTTCCAGAAGCTCTCCCAACACCAGTGTTAAACTGACAAGGCTGTCAATTCCAGCATTAATTTACAAGTCTTCACAGAACAAGGGCATAATGTTGATAACCCTCCAGTCTCCTGACACCTCCTCTCAGTCCAGAGGAGACTGTAATGTTATGGCCAGTGCCCCTCTCACTTCAACCAGAATCCTTGGATGTATCTCATCCTGATCTGGTGTCCTGTTAACCCCGAGTGCCAACATCATTTGGACAGGGAATTGGATAGGAAGTTTCCTCCTCAGCGTACCCGCACATTAACAGTTTACTGATTAGTATCATAGCTGTTTTCTCACCCTCACTGGAAAGACTTAAAAATAAACTCTTATTTCTCTCCAGCACGAGGCCTCAGTCCGCGACCTCGCGCAGAGTCGGTTAAACGGCCGCGGTCTCGAGACCCCACGTGGGCCCTCGGGGCGGGCCTTTACTCTCCTCCAGCGCTGATAGGTCAGAAAAACTGTCAATCCCGTGCTTATAGCCAATAGAAGTGCGGTCCCGCGTTGGGAACGTCATTTGGAAGTGAATGTGGATGATAAGAGAAGTCGATGGAGAGACTCGGCAGGTTTGGCAGCTTCTGTGGAGTTAAAACAAAGGTAACGTTTCAGATTCAGTGACCCTTCATCAGTACTGAAAGTAGCTCGGAAAAAAGTGCAGCTAGTGGCTCTCACTCCTGCAATAGGTGGAGATGGAGCCCAGAAAGAGAGAGAAGAGACTCAGATAAAGGGGATGGATAATTGTGAGGCAGGGAGAAATAAAAGCTGATACAGGGGAAAATGTAGCAGCAGATTACTGCAGATACTGGAATCTATTGTAAACAAGTCCCATTCCTGATGAAGGGCTTATTTCCGAAATGTGGACGGCACAGCATTTCTGCGTTTTTGGGGTTTCTCTTGAGGGAAGGATAGGATTGATAAATCAGTGGCTGAAAAGGTGGTGCAATGTGCAGGGATTCAGTTTCTTGGATCGTTGGGATCTCTTCTGGGACAAAAAAGATCTGTTCAAAAAGGATGGGTTTCACCTGAACTGGAAAGGGACCAATATCCGACTGGGGAGATTTGCTAGTTCTAGTTTTGGATCCTGTCAACATTTTTAGATGGTGAGGTGGGAGCTTCCAAGTAACAGCACATAGACAGAAATATGAGGATGTTTCTGAATCAGAAAAGAGCAAGTTATACAGACATGAGCGGTCAGAGAATGATTTAACTCTCAGGTAAGGCTGATAAGCTCAGCACATGTATGGGAATGTGGGTTTGGGATGTCAAAGCTACTACAGAAGCTTGGCTGAGGAATTGACAAGAGAGGCAGCTCAAGCTTTCGGTGTTCTAGGAGGGATAGTAAGAGAGGAGAGGGAATGGCATATTTAATTAAGGAATACATTACTACTGCAATTAGAATAGATATTTCTGAGGGACTGTCGTAGTGTTAAAGTTTTGATTAGATTAGATTACTTACAGTGTGGAAACAGGCCCTTCGGCCCAACAAGTCCACACCGACCCGCCGAAGCAACACCCACCCATACCCCTACCCTTACATTTGCCCCTTACCTAACACTATGGGCAATTTAGCATGGCCAATTCACCTGACCTGCACATTTTTGGACTGTGGGAGGAAACCGGAGCACCCGGAGGAAACCCACGCAGACACGGGGAGAACGTGCAAACTCCACACAGTCAGTCACCTGAGGCGGGAATTGAAACCGGGTCTCTGGCGCTGTTGGTGAAGAATTTGTTAAATGTGTTCAAGAAAATTTTCTTTATCAATATATAAATGTTCTTGTAGAGAATGAGCAAAACTTGAATATCTTTTGCAAAACAAGGCAGTGCAAGTGACTGGAACTGGTGATTGTAATGCTGTTAGTTTTAAAAAGCTATGGAAAAGGATAAATCTTCCAAAAAAGTTAAAGCTCTTAATTGGAATAAGGTAAAATTTAAGGGAATGATGCAATGACTTTCAAAAGTTGATTAGAGCAGACCGTTTACAGCTAAAAGTATGACTGACAAGTGGGAGTCTTTAAAAGTGTGATAATGAGAGTTCAGAAGCATATGGTCCTGTTGGTTGAAGGGTATAAAGTAGGTAGGAACATGTTTAAAAAGGAAATCAGAAAGGCAAAAATGGAAAATTAGATAACATTGGCAAGTAAGATTTAAGATAACCCAAAAAAGATTCTATAAACACTTCGAGAGAGAGAAAAAGACCCTTTAAAGATCAACAAAGTTGACTTTGTGTTGAACCTCAGGAGGTGGGAGAGATGGTAACTGAATATTTCACATCAATTATTACTGTTGGAAAAAGAAACGAGGGCTAGAGAACTCAGGGAAATAAATATTGATATTTTAAAAACAGTTCACATTACAGAAGAGGAAGAACTGGAGGTCTTAGAAAACATGAAGATAGATAACCCTCCAGTACCTAATTATATGTGACCCAGGATGTTGTGGGAAGTTGGGTAGAAAATTGTGGGGCACCTAGTAGAAATATTTGTTTATCTATATGTTGGGGAAGGGTTAACATTATTTGCCCAGAAGCCATTTTCCTGATTCGGCTGAGGGTTCCATTTGTGTCCCCAGCCAGAACTTTGCTGGCTATGCATTCCTTACTATGAGGTAATGTGAAAGGTTGTCCTTATCTTCCTTCTCAAGATAGTGTCTCCTCCCTTTGCTGAATGATCAGGACAGGCTGTAAAACCAGTCAAGTTGATATAGACTTTCCAATTCGTCCCCCTTCCTTCTCTAGATATTGCCTCTTCATGGTCATTCAGCCAATTAGGGGTATCTCTGCTTAGTGTTAACTGGAGCAGGTAGTGATACCATTTCATTTGTCCACTTGTAGAATGCATAAAAGTGCTTTAGTTTTGAACTTAATGACGAACCTCTAATTTAGTACCAATTTGTAAGCATGCCAAACTGTGTAATTAACGGTCAGCTCCTTTCTCTTTATAATCCTATGGTATCCTGAGGTACTTCGCAATAACACCAAGCTACAGTTAGGATGGTGAACTCCCATGATCTATCATGTAATAAACTAATCAGTTTGCAAGGTCCGAGTCTCGAGAGTTTTCTTCAACACTGAGCATGGGTGAAGAACCAAAGAACTGGAATTTGGCGTGTTGAGTATGAGAGTTAGAAAGTCATGTTGCAGCTATACAGGACTTTGGTTAGACCTTTTGGAATGCTGTGCGCAATTCTGGTCTCCTTGTTGTAGGAAAGATGTTGTTAAACTTGAAAGGTTTCAGGAAAGATATACGAGGTTGTTGCCAGGGTTGGAAGTTTTGAGCGGTAGGGGGAAGTTGAATAGGCTGAGGCTATTTTTCCAGGAGTATTGGAGGCTGAGGGGGTGTCCTTTATAGAGGTTACCAAAATCATGAGGGGCATGGATAGGGTGAATTGCCAAGGTCTTTTTCCAAGGTGAGAGGAGTGCAAAACTAGAGGGTTTAGGAGACGGAGTTGGACAATCAGAAGGACTTTGAGAAGGAATCCAGAGGTTTAGACAGCGCAGTGACACAGGATTGTTCCCAATTGTCAAACTTACTGTTGTTTCTGGCATTCATACCTGCACTTCATTTCACTTAATTCAATGAAATCGGTCATTTCTTTCACGATCACACCAACTGGTAATATTTATATCGCAACAGAACAGCTGACACTTTCATACATATTTTACAAAATGTGATTCACACCTGTCCAAGAAAGCAAATGAATTAATGATGAACATGGAACATTTTGAATACAGGTAAACAGGTGAGAATGTAAATTCGAGAATTTAGAGGACAACATGCTCCATTATAAAGATTAAATCACATACTTTTTAAAAATCTGTGTGTCTTTTGACTGCAAATGTATTTTCAGCAATACTTTACTTGGTCTGTTTCCATTCAGTTCATCCTGGCCTGATGCTGATGTATCCACTTTTATCATGACAAATTAAATGAAGTTAATTTTGACCCCTCAAGCATGCAGGTACAGCAGGCAGAGAAGAAAGCTAATAGCTTGCTGCCCTTCATAACAAGAGGAATTGAGTATAGAAGCAAAGAGGTTTTTCAGCTGTACAGGGCCCTGGTGAGACCGCACCTGGAATATTGTGTGCAGTTTTGGTCTCCAAATTTGAGGAAGGATATTCTGGCTATTGAGGGAATGCAGCGTAGATTCACGAGGTCAATTCTTGGAATGGTGGGACTATCTTATGTTAAAAGGTTGGAGCGACTGGACTTGCATACCCTTGAGTTTAGAAGGCTGAGAGGGGATCTGATTGAGACATATAGATTATTAAAGGATTGGACACTCTGGAGGCAGGAAGCATATTTCCGTTGATGGGTGAGTCCCGAACCAGAGGACACAGTTTAAAAATAAGGGGTAGGCCATTTAGAACAGAGAGTTGAGGAGAAACGTCTTCACCCAGAGATTGGTGGGTGTGTGGAATGCTCTGCCCCAGAAGACTGTGTGAGCCAAGTCTCTGGAAACTTTCAAGAAAGAGTTGGATAGAGCTCTTAAGGATAGTGGAATCAAGGGATATGGGGATAAGGCAGGATCAGGATGCTGATTGAGGATAATCAGCCATGATCATAATGAATGGTGGTGCTGGCTCGAAGGGCAGAATGGCCTACTCCTGCACCTATTGTCTATTGTTTATATTATGTCAGATGACAATAACGTATTCAAAGACATGAATTTTACATGGTATCTTAAACAGGAGAAGGACCTGTTTACTCGGAATTATGATACTGGCCGAAGGAAAGTGCAGCCTCTCAACCTGCACCAGTCGTTACCTCATGGCTGTGGTGACAGCAGACCTATTTATTATAATCACAGAGGTTATTCTGTGGCAGATTAAATGTTATTAATTTACCATGCCTTTCCTGGATCTCACCACTATGTGTAGTGTTCACAATGTTCTGATTCATTCAGCCTAAAGTTGTTCTGTCTGGTTGACAGTTACCACCTCCTTTGATCGATGTAATTGTCATCTATTTCCAGAACGTGGATACACAGTATTGCACCAAGAAAAATGCAGCTGTTGTCCTCTGAATACCATGCATTCTGGTCTATTTTTAATAACATCCCCTTCTACTATAGATATGAACTGACAGAGGTAATTGCCAATTGTTTCTGTTATCCAAAGCAGAATTATTTTTCTGTGCCGGTTGGGTGGGATTTGACTGTTTTGATTGGGTTTTAATGCCCTTGGTTCCATACACTTTCATTCTGTCGTTCAGTACTGACAGTGAGATATATTTTTATGACAAGTTGGGCCCATCAGAGACTGAAGGGCTATAGCAAAGGAGAGAATCCCAGTGACCCAGGGATGGAAAGCAGAAGAAAGACTGATTTTACTTTTGTCGTTATTTCATCATTCATCATTCTGTGGTTGGTGCAAAAATTATAGAATTCTTTCATTATAACATTCGGGGAACATACCTGAGACATTACAACAGTTCAGAATTTATATTTGCAATGGTTGGCGTTTCACTGGTGAATTTAAATTGCTGCATAAACACTCAGTTCAAGTTCAGACTGCAAGTCAAAGAAATGAAGTATCCTGTCATATTAATTATCCAATTAATAAATAAACAAAATATCTGACAGTAGTCTAGAGAACCCAGTATATACATCGCATGAATGAAAAAACACTCGCGAAGGCTATTGCGAATAACTGGAACCCAAGCATTGATCCTTCTACTATCCAGTGTCATTACCTTCCACTCCAAACATTGCACATTCTGTTTGCTATGAATTCTCAATTCAAGTCAGTATATTATCCTGATCCTATTTGCTTTGATGTTGCAAACTAACATTTTACGTGGGACTTTGTCAAAAGGTCTTTGAAAATCCAAGTACCCACATCCACTGGATCTTCCTTATCTATTCTGAGATAATACCAACTTAACAGAATTATTTGAGGAAGTGACAAAGTTGATTGATGAGAGAAGGGCTGTAGATGTAATATACATGGACTTCAATAAGGCGTTTGATAAGGCTCCCCAAGGCAGGCTGATGGAGAAAGTGAAGTTGAATGGGATCCTTGGTGTAGATGGAAAGAGAATTGGCTGGACAACAGGAGACTGTGAGCAATAGTGGAAGGGAGTTTCTCAAAATGAAGAACTGTGACCAGTGGTGGAGTAGCAGTTAGTGATGGGGACTGTCAGAGAATGCAGCAAAATATGGATAGGTTGGAGAGTTGGGCAGAGAAATGGCAGATGGAGTTCAGTCTAGGCAAATGCAAGGTGATGCATTTTGGAAGACCCAGTTCTCAAGCAAACTATGCAGTAAATTAGAATCCCTACAGTGTGGAAACAGGCCATTTGGCCCAACAAGTCCACACCAACCCAGTCCCCTACACCAATTACTCTAGACTTCCCCTATCTAATGCACCTTGCTTACATATTCTCGAACACAATGGGTAATTTAGCCAGGTCAATTCACCTAATCTGCACATCTTTGGACTTAAGCCCTGGGGAAATTGACATACAGAGAGATCTGCGTGTTCAGGCCCCATATTTCCCTGAAGGTGGCAATGCAGGTCAATTGAGTGGTCAAGAAGGCATATGGCATGCTTTCCTACATCGGACGGGGTATTGAGTACATGATTTGCCAGGTCATGTTATAGTTGTATAGGACTTTGGTTTGGCCATATTTGGAATACAGCATACAGTTTTGGTTGCTACATTACCAGAAGGATGTGGATACTTTGGAGAGGATGCAGAGGAGATTCACCAGGATGTTGCCTGGAATGGAGGGTGCTAGCTATTTAGAGAGGTTAAGTAGAATAAGATTATTTTCATTGAAAAGATGGAGTTTGAGGTGGCGATCCTGACTGGGGTCGACAAAATCATGAGAGGTATAGACAGGGTGGATAGCAAGAAGCTTTTTTTTCCCCAGAGTGGGGGACTTAATTACAGGTTCAAGGTGAGATGGGAAAGGGTGAAGGTAAATATGCGTGGAAAGTTCTTTATGCAGAGAGAAGGTAGAGATGGACGTGATAGCGTCGTTTAAGATGTATCCAGACAGCTACATGAATGGCCAGCGGACAGAGGGATACAAATCCATGGAAATAGGCGACGGGTTTTAATTGAGGATCCGGATCAGCAGAGGCTTGGAGGGCTGAAGGGCCTGTTCCTGTGCTGTAATTTTCTTTGTTCATTTTTGTTAGCGTGGTTTTGTCAGAGGGACAAAATGCATCATAAATGTGGTGAAATTCTTTGAAGAAGTGACCAGGTCTTTGGATGAGAGTAGGGGAATTGATGTAGTTTATATGGATTTTAGCAAAGCCTTTGACAAGATTAAATTCAATTCCCTACAGTATGGAAACAGGCCATGCAAGCCAACAAGTCCACACTGACCTTTGAAAGGTTAACCCACCCAGACCCATTCCCCTACCTTTACCCTTACCTAATGCACCTATCTCTATGGGCAATTTAGCATGGCCAATTTACCTAACCTGCACACCTTTGGACGTAGGACGAACCGAGCACCCAGAGGAGACCCGCACTGACACAGGGAGAATATGTAAACTTCACACAGAGTCACCCAAGTCTGGAATCGGACCCAGGGCCCTGGTGCCGTGAGGCAGCAGAGCTAAGCACTGAGTCACTGAACTGTCCCAAAGCCACACATAGGAGATTGACAACTAAAGTAAAAACACATGGAATTCAGAATAAATTAGCAAATTGACTCAGACAGAGGAAGCCGAGGCAAAGCTGAAATTGGAGATGGTATCCAGTGGGATCAATTTTGGATCTTTTACTGTTTGTGATATTCGTAAATAATAATGAGTGTGTGTGTGTGTGTGTACGTGTATTTGAGTGTGTGTGTATGTCTGCCCGTGTTAGTGTTCATGTATATGGGTGAATGTGTGTTGTTGGGGGTGGGGGTGTTTGGGGACACTAAGTAAGTTTGTGATGAGACAAATATTGACTGGGTGGTTGGCAGTGAGGAAAATATTCTTAGGCTACAAACAAAAATAGGTAGATTGGTCAAACGGGCAGATCAACGGCAGATAAAATTTAATCCTGATAAACCCTGACGTGATACATTTTGCCAGAAGTTGCAAGACAAGGCAGTACTCCGTGAATGGGAGGACACCAGGCTGCATAAAGCAATCAAAAGATCTTAAGGTGCTTGTTAACAGATCTCTGAAGGTGGCAGGACTGGCTAATAGGGTAGTTAAGTAGGCATACAGGATATGTGCCTTTACTAGTCAAAATGTAGGTTATAAGAGCAGGGAAGTGCTGTTGGACTTTGTTTAGGCCATAGTTGGACTATTGTGTGTAGTTCTGGTCACTGCAGCATGGGAAGGATGCGTTTGCATTGGAGGGAGTGCAAAGGAGGTTCAGCAGGATGTTGCTTCGGCTGTAGCAATTTAGCTGTGAAGAGGGAGGCTGGATCAGCTCGGGTTGCTTCACTAAGAACAGAGATCGGAATATCTATGAAGACCATAGACAGGGTGAATAGAAAGCAGTTGTTCCCCTTAGTCAAAGGGCCTATAACAGGGTGGTATAATTTTCACTGAAAATGTGTTGCTGGAAAAGCGCAGCAGGTCAGGCAGCATCCAAGGAGCAGGAGAGTCGACGTTTCGGGCATGAGCCCTTCTTCAGGAATGAGGAAACTGTGTCCAGCAGGCTAAGATAAAAGGTAGGGAGGAGGGATTGGGGGAGGGGGTTGGAAATGCGATAGGTGGAAGGAGGTCAAGATGAGGGTGATAGGCAAGAGTGGGGGTGGGGGGGGCGGAGAGGTCAGGAAGAAGTTTGCAGGTTAGGAAGGCGAGGGATTTGACTGAGACAAGGTGGGGGGAGGGGAAATGAGGAAACTGGAGAAATCTAGGTTCATCCGTTGTGGTTGGAGGGTTCCTAGGCGGAAGATGAGGCGCTCTTCCTCCAGCCGTCATGTTGCTATGGTCTGGCGATGGAGGAGTCCAAGGACCTGCATGTCCTTGGTGGATTGGGAGGGGGAGTTGAAGTGTTGAGCCACGGGGTGGTGGAATCCAACATGACAGCTGTGGAAATTGGTTGGTCCAAAAGGGATTTTCACAGATGAAAGCCAAGTTGGTTTATGGTGACTGACGTGTGATTTGACATTTTTGTGCTGCTGCAAGGCTCCAATCAGGATCAAGAACATTTGGCCCGACAGAGTGAAAGTCAGTGCTGGTATTGTGTATTCCTGATGAAGAGCTTATGCTCAAAATGTCGATTCTCCTGCTCCTCGGATGCTGCCTGACCTGCTGTGCTTTTCCAGCACCATACTCTTTGATTTTAATCTCCAGCATCTGCAGTGCTTTCTCTCTGTTGTGCCTTCCAGTTGAACTGAAATTCTACATTGAGAGACTTGTGAGTTGGAAACTGTAAATGGATCATTAATTGATTCATAGTCCATCAGCAGCACACTTGTAAAAGAATATGAATCATCTGTCAACCGTGATTTACAAGATGCTCTTTGCTTCATGGTGTGGGACATCATTGCACCGATTGTCACGTGGGATGTCTGTCCAAGCAGTGATGGTGATTCACAGCACAGAGGCAGATTTATATAGACATATAAATTCCAACTGTTATAATTGCTGTAGTACAAGTCAGTTCAAGATCTTGCTGGGCAATTTTAGCCAATCTACTTCTTAGAATTTTTATTGCATCTTCCTTGCGTTCTGGATGATTGGAAATAAGGTGAGTGGGAATGACTGCTCGCCTGTGTTCACTTTATGGGTAGTTGTTCATGACTAGACCCTTTGCTGGTTGGGGATGGCTATTCAGGGAGCTGACCTCACATAGGGCAGTTTCGTATGTTCAGCTCCTGTTTGGATTACAGTTCTGAAGTGGGGCCACTTAAATTGAAATATTACCTCTGATTTCTCTCCACCAATGCTGCCAGATCTGCTGAGCTTTTCCAGCAACTTTTTGTTTTTGTTTTTTGATTTACAACATCCGCAGTTCTTTCAGTTTTTATTTGTCATTTTTCATGTTGTTTGAATCACTGTGTGAAAGTGAGGTGATTTATTGAAGATCACATTTAGGTGCTGAATAACCCCAGTTGCTTTGTGGTTATTGATGGTTGGAAAGTACATCAGGGAGGGCGTCAGGTAATATTGAAGGGACTTGTTGTTGCCAGCAAACAATTGACAGTTTATAAATGTTTGCAGTAAAAACAACACTGAGCTGAACATTCCCTCAGTACATTGTATATGTCAGGGCTGCTGCTGGCACAGCATGTTTTACATCAAGGGAGTAATGCAGTGGATCAGACTTTTTGATGGAAGAACAACCTGTTACTTCAATTCCAAAAAGGTTCACTCAAAGGAAATGCTGTTGATGCTTGTGCAGTGGCATGGGGTGTACAGCAGAGGGTATCATTTTAAACACAAGAGAGAGAAAGAGGGAATTAACCCCCAAAACCAAAGAGACTTCATTGGATAGAGACACAGAGATTACTCACAAATATACAACACACTGATACATTCCCAGGCTGAAGCAAACCTCATGGGAGAGAGGGAATATGAGAAACCATTGAGAGCTGGGACGAACTGGAATATTCAGTCTGTCCATGTCTTAACTTCTGTTTGTCCCTGTCTGACTTTTTCTCTCTGTCTGTCTCTCTCTCTCTCTCTCTCTCTCTCTCTCTCTCTCTCTCTCTCTCTCTCTCTCTCTCTCTCTCCTCTAGCTATCTCTGTCTCTGTTCTTTGCTTGCTCTCCTCCTCCTCAATCTCTCTCTGTTCCTGTTTCTTCATCCCCACTCTTCCTCTCTTCTCTCCGTCACTTACTCCCCCTGTCTCTTTCTCTCATTCTCTTTCACCCTGTCTTTTTCTCTTAGATCCGAAAATGCCCACAATATTGCATCCCCCTATTCTGTACCTATTTTACTCCCCTCCCAAATGTTTGCCCTTCCCCAATTATTTTACCCACCCAAATATACTCCTCACCCAATGTGTACCCTCACAAATATTTTGCTGTCCCCCATATCATGCTGAGCCCCACTCCCTGGCGCAGAGATTAATGAGTTTGTCTGGACTAACTGGCCTGTAACTGACTGCTTTCATGCACAGCAAGATCCCAGTCCCAGAATTATGGAAGCTTCACATCACACAGATAATCCTTTCAGCCCATCATGCCTCCCTACCACCACAACCACCAACAATCCCCCATCCTCCCCCCACACTCCCCATTAAGTGATCCTAGTGCTGTCCAGCTCCTCAGGCCTTGCCCTGAATGGCATTGTTACTCCCCAATCTGGGGAGACCGCTCTTCCGCCCTGTCTCATACTCTGCCTCTTTGTTCTCTCACTCCTCCATCTCTCTCTCTCCTACAACAGTCCCTTCCCCCCTCAAGCCCCATGAAACACTCCCCCTCTCCCTGGCTATCTCTCACCAACTCTTTGCTTCCCATTCCTCCACTCAAGAACTCAGGAGCATGGCTACTCCGGCTCCTCTCACAGACTCACAACCCCTGGGCTGAAGGACATGGTGAGTATGTTCAGAGACTAACTGGTCTTTTAACTGACTGCCATAATGCACAGCAAGATTTCAGTCTGCAGCCAACCAATCACACACTCAATGAGAAAGGTACTTTATGCCCCTTCCACTCATCCCTCCACTCCCTGGCCCGGTTTAGACAACAGTGAGGGTAAAACCCAGGAGAGACGGGGAAATGTGTATCCTACTGCATTAACTGTACAGCAACTTGTGGCACTCAGTCCAAATCTTCCCAAACCCCTTTCTCTGCCACTGGGACAGAGCAGAGGGGCCAGGAAGAAAGAGGGAGAGAAAATGCATTGAGAGAAAAAGAGAAGAGCAAACAGACAGAGAATGAGATAGTGACAGTCAGAGGGAGGGAATGAGAGAAAGAGAGTTCAAGGGAGGAAGAGATCACAAGTGAAAATCCCAAGGACAGAAACAAGATGTCAGGCTAATAAAAGCAAGTATATTATCTCCATTCTTTATCTACCTTCAGAGACTGGTATACATTCACCCAAATCTCTCTAATTGTCAATGCTTCCCAGGGTCCTGTTGTTCATCGTGTATTTCCTTGTCTTGTTTGTCCTGCCCATGTGCATTACTTCACCTCACCTCATTGCTGCTGTTTCCTCGACATCAAGGATTACTTTCTGTTTCGAGACTTATTGTTAAGTTTCACCATTTTTACATGAAATTCAGTTGCACTGCTATTACTGAGTCCCCTTTATCCATATTCGCTGGGAGTGAGGGACAACTGGGGGGTATATGGGCCAAACACAGGCAAAAGGGACTATTTAACAGTGAAAACTGAGTGGCATAGTCAAATTTGGCCGAAAAGCCTGTTTCCATGCTGTAGACCTCTAGGACTCTAAAACCTTCAAAATCACAGCTCCATCTCCCTCTGCTTGACAGTGACTATCACCCACACCCCAACGCTCACCAGCTGCTACTGAAATTTTCCACTGAATCTTGTTGAAACAATGAAAACTCTACATCACTCCCATTTTTATTTCAGAATTCCAGGAATTGCTTTTCTTGAGTCAATGTAATGTCTCATGTGTTTTGCTTTATCCTTTTATAGAGGTGAGAGAAATACCCCACACTGTAATATCGAGTCCAAATAGTTGGCAATTTCTTGATCCTTTGATCACACAAATACTCAGACACCAGCCCTGCATTATCTCAGTGATCAGAGCTACCTCTTTCCATCTGAAATGAACTGATTACTCCGTAATCTAAGAATGAAATAAATGATTAATAACCAACCAATTAATAAAGTTAAAATTACAGAATCATTTGTAGTTTTCCAACTGAAATGCACACATTTTGAAATCAAACTGTAACAGCTACACAGTAACAAATGGGTGTAAGTGGTGGGGGAGAGAGAATCAAATGAGCTGCTGCACACACAGACAGTGCTGTTGGAAACTAAGGTGTTGATAGTTGGGGAATAATGTAACTTGTGATGTAGTTGGACTGGGGGAACCTCACTGGACTTGTAACGCAGTCACCCAGGATACAAATACCAGCAATTGGCAGAATTTAATCTCAAATAATTAATCCATCTGGAATTGAAAGTTAGGTTCTGCAATGGAACTATGAAACTAACACCAATTGCTGTAAATTCACATCTGCTTCACTCATGTCCTTCACCAAAGGGAATCTGGGAATCTTACCTGGTCTGGCCCAGAAGTATTTTCTGAAGACATGAAATAGTTCTGACTGATATATAATGCATGGTTAAAGATGTGTTTTTCAGACATGAGTGAGGAACGAAAAAAGGAATGCTAATCGGTTTCAGCTTCGAAATTGAAATTGGCAACACACACAATGAACACAGTAAAGTACTTCTTGCTAACAACTGGTAGCAGGACAGACATGGTCAAGGTTGTTTTTGCTGATTATTACATCACTTCACTCCTAAATGTTGATTGCCCTTTAAACACCATCTCAAAGACGTGCTTCAAATGGCAAGGACTGAGAACAGATTCTGACTGGGGAGCATCAGATTCGCAGCAGCAACATGAGGGACCAAATTCGTCACTTCATGAGGAGATGGTCAACCAGACTAGACCTGAAACTCGCATGAAGGGAACCAGTGAGAGAGAACAACTTACTTGTGTCCCACTCCTCCAATAGATGGTGCCCAGAAAGAGAGAGAGAAGAGCAGTCTGGCAGACAAAGGGGTGAATAATTGTGAGGCAGGGAGAAAGACAAGCTGATCATGGAGCTACAGGTGAAAATGGAGTTGGCTGTGCCTGAAGCAGCCCGTGTCATGACCAGGGCCTGGGTTGTGGAGGGTCGATGCAAACTTTATGGGCCAAATGGTCTCTTTCTGCAATTAGGGATTCTATGATCTTTGACAAGTTGAGATGATGATCACAGATAAGTACCTAATGCAATTAATCATTAAAGCAAACATTAAAAATTAGAGCTACACAAACCCTGTTAATTGAGCTAAACATTGAACTGGGAGCTGAACTGAACTGCATTGCCAAAATTCATCAATCTTGGATAATTGGCATAGGAAGATTACCAGGAGGGTTCCAGAGCTGGAGAACTTTATTTAAATTTGGTCACAAATGGGAGCATCATTGGTTGGGCCGGCATTATTGTCCATCCCCAACTGTCTAGAGGGTAGTTAAAGGTCAAGCACATTGCTGTGGGTCTGGAGTCACATGTAAGCCAGACCAGGTCAAATGGCAAATTTCCTTACACTAATGAGCTTTAGGTATCAGATGGGTTTTCACAACAATGTCTTAATGGGGAAGCGCAGCAGGCCAGGCAACATCTGAGGAGCAAAAAAAATCGACGTTTCGGGCATAAGCTCTTGTTCAAAAATGAGGCTGGTGTGCCAAGCGGGCTTAGATAAAAGATGGGGGGGAATTTGGGAGAGGGGCGCTGGGAATATGATAGGTGGAAGGTGAGGGTGATAGGGCGGAGAGGTCGGGAAGAAGATTGTAGGTCAAGAGGGCAGTGCTGAATCTGGGGGTTGCGACTGAGATAAGGTGCAGGGAGGGAAATGAGGAAGCTGGAGAAATCTACATTCATCGCTTGTGGTTGGAGGGTTCCTAGGTGGAAGATGAGACGCTCTTCCTCCAGAAGTCATGTGGCCAATTCTGACGATGGAGGAAGCCAAGGACCTGGATGTGGGAGGGGGAGTTAAAGCGTTCAGTCATGGGGTGGTTAGGTTGGTTGGTGCAGGTGTTCCATGAAACACCCCGCAAGTAGGCGGCCTGTCTCCCCCATGTAGAGAAGACCACATCGGGTGCAGTGGATACAGTAAATGATGTGTGTGGAGGTGCAGGTATATTTGCAACGGATATGGAAGGATCCATTGTGGCCTGGGAGGGAGGTGAGGGCACAAGTTTTGCACTTCTTTTGGTTGCAGGGGAAGGTGCCGGGAGTGGAGGTTTGGCTGGTGGGGGGTGTGGACCTGACGAGGGAGTGGGGAGGGAAATATATCCCTGGTGGTGGGGTCTGTTTGGAGGTGGGGAAATGACGCAGGATGATACGATGTATCCGGAGGTTGGTAGGGTGGAAGGTGAGGACCAGCGGGGTTCTGTCCTAGTGGCAACTGGAGGGGTAGGTTTCAAGGATGGAGGTGCAGGAAGTGGAGGAGATGCGGTGGAGAGCATCGTCGACCATGTCGGAGGGGAAATTGCGGTCTTTGAAGGAGGCAATTTGGGCAGTTCGATAGTGGAATTGGTCCTCCTGGGAGCAGATGCGGCAGAGGCAAAGGAATTGGGAATATGGGATGGCATTTTTACAGGGGGCAGGGTGGGAGGAGGTGTAATCTAGGTAGCTGTGGGAGTCGGTCGGTTTGTAGTAATTGTCTGTGTTGCATTGGTCACCCGAGATAGAAATGGAGAGGTCTAGGAAGTGGAGGGAGGAGTCTGAGATGGTCCAGGTAAATTTGAGGCTGGGGTGGTACTAGCTCACCAAGCTGGAAATGACTTTGTTTACTGCCCACATTCATGGTACACTCTCTCTTAACATCGCAATGGTGTCACAAACCCACAGAAAGCAGAGATGAAGGAAGGTGGCAGAAAAGTGAGAGGCAACGAGAGAGAGAGAGAGACACACACAGGGAGAGAAATAGGGAGACAGAAGAGGAGAGACAGACACATTGTCAATGCCTATGAGGGAGAGCGAGCTGTGAGGGCTCACTGGGCTGAATACATCCCTAAATGATGAAACAAAATTCAGAGACAGATCTAAAGTCAATGACAATGTGGGGATAGCATTTCAAACCCATGGCCAAAGGAACAACGATGGGAACAATGTCGAAGTGAGTTCTTCCTCTGTACCTAACACCATTCTGTCTCTGTCCTGGGAGTGTTTGATGAGGATGAAGTGGAGGGAGATTTACTCTTATCAATCCCAGGATTGTACCTGCCCTGGATGTATACAGATGGCATTACATATGGCATTACAGAGGCAACATTTCTCTTTGTATAGCTTCAATTTTGGTGGGAGACAGATAAAATGGAGATGTCTGAGTCCTTGAAGTATGAAGCAAGGCCCATTAAACAATCCCTGGATGTTAGACTAACACGGGCCATTCACACACATAGGTCAGCTTCCATCATTTGTACAGAAACCACCCTGAACCTCTCGATTAGATTCCAGTCTGAAACTCACTCCCGCATATCTGGTATTCTTTATACAAACCACCCCGAGATCCTCAATTAGATGTGGACATCATTGCAGTGTTCTGATTTCTATTCATTAGACAGCCACAATCATTCTCACTCAGTCCCATTTAGTTCCCATTTCTACAAGTAGATTCTATCTCATTTGTTTTCTTTTTGACTGTTTTCATTTCTATCTGCATCCAAATGATATCCAGTGTCACTATTTCCGGTGTTAGTGTCTATAGTTAAAACATCTGACATCGCAATGTCCAGCATTACACTGTCCAGTGTCATAGTCTGATCTCACAGTATCTAGTGATAGTGTCCAGAGTGACAGTGTTGTAACCGGAGTGACAGTGTCAAGCGTTGGAGTGTCTGGACTGACAGTGCCATACAAGGAGTGATAATATCCAGAGTTATTGTGCCCAGAGGTACGGGGTCCGGAGTGACAACGTCCAGAGTTATTGCACCTGGAGGTGCAGTGTCCAGAGTGCCACAGGAGAATGAAGCTCAACCAAAACCTGCCTCCCAATCACTGGATTTGTAACACAGTGACGTTCAACCATTCAATGACCCTCAAAATCGTTCAATTGTTCCTAACCATGATCATAAACCCATGTACCCCCCCCCCCCCCCAATTCGCACACCAGCAGACAGTTAAGAGATAAACTTGTTTAAAATTTTAATTTGCCAGTTGATAATAGTTTCAATGATAAATAGTAGGCCATCATGAAATCCTTTGATGCTGGGTTGTATTACAGGCATAAGAACTGTACACCATGCTTGAACTTAAAGTCACCAGTCAATGCGAACAAATTCTGAAGACCTGTGGAGACTAATACTCATTCCTGAAGACTCTCATTCTCATCTCAGACCTTTTAACAAGTTAACAACTGGGGAAGTAACTAGATGAAGTCAAACCAAAAAAGAAGACCAGACCAGTCCAGCAACTTCCAAAGAAGCACTTCCTCCAAGCCCAAAATCCAGTCAGAGCGAGATCACTCATGGTTTTTGCGTTCTCTCTCTCACCATTCTCTGTGGTTACTTGCCAGGCAGCATTCCTCTTACTGACTGACCCATTCAATATCCATCCAGCTGTCAGTCCCTGAGCAGAACTACATTTCAGTGCTGAATTGTCTGCTGTGTTCAGAGAGCTGTAATTCACCTGCATTATCTTTCCTGGCCAGATCCTAACAGCAAACACCAGTCTTTTGTCTCTCCAGTTTTTTTTTTAAAAGAAGAACGAGCCACTGTTCAGAGTTCAGTTCACAGTTCCAAACCAAAATGAGAAAAATAAAAAAAAAAGTGATGGTCACAAAGTGGTCTTGCAGTGTCCAGCTGTACTGTGCTCACTTGTGCACTGTTCCAGTAATGCAGTGCCCACGCGGGCAGTGTTCCAGTAATGCAGTGCCCACGCAGGCAGTGTTCCAGTAATGCAGTGCCCACGCAGGCAGTGTTGAGTATTATTGGTGGATGTGTCCCTGAGAGACTGGGCATAAATAACCCCATCGACCTGTGGCCAACTACTTCAACTCCCCCTCCCACTCCACAATGACACTTCCTACACCACCAAATCCAAGCTATCTGATGACTGGAGGAAGAGCACCTCATCTTCTGCCTTGGGACCCTCAACCACAGGGCATCAACATTGACGTCACTAGTTTCCTAATCTCTCCTCTCCACCCACCTCATCCCAGATCCACCCCTCCAAGTCGGCTCTCTCCTCTTGAACTGTCCATCTTCCTTCCTAACTATATGTTCGATCTTCCCCACTGGCTAATCGCAATCACCCCCCCCCCTCCACAGCTGGAATAACTGAGTACCTTCCCAGCTACCTTCCCCCAAAAGCCCCACCCTCGCTCTATTTATCTCTCAACCCCCTTATTCCCCCACATTCCTGATGAAGGGCTTATACCTGAAACATTGATTCTCCTGTTCCTTGGATGCTGCCTGACCTGCCGTGCTTTTCCAGCACCGCACATTTTGACTTTCACAGTAACTAATGTTACAGTGCTAAGTCTCACAGTGCCCAGTGTTACAGTGGATAGTATTAAGGTATCCAATCTCCACAGTGCCCAACACTATAGTGCCCAGCCTCACACTGCCGAGTGCTACAGTGGCAATGTTGCAGCATGCAGTTTCACAGTGCCTGGCCTCCACAACAGCCAGGGGTATAGTATACAGTCTCTCAGTGCTCAGTCTCTCAGTGTTTCCGATGTCTCACCCACCGCGCCTACCACCATCACCGAGGTTTACTCTGTCCCAACCTCCAACCCAGCCCACGTTTTACCAAGTGTCCTGTTTCGGAGATATTTCTCCATGCACTGTACTGCCGTGTTGTCCATGTTGGGGTCAAACTTATTTGCAAGGAAATATCTCTGATGGACCACCCACTGTAGATCTCCTGCCCCATACACACAAACCAAGTGGCGATACCTTCCCGTGCAGGGAGGGTACAGCGCACCCCTCGCAACATCACCAGCCTCAAAGGACCACTTTACTGCCCGGCCAAGTGTTCTGGTGGCCCCTTTGGTGTACGGGATTGAGCCGGGTACATTGGGCATTCTGTGCAGGGTATCCCACACATGCTCATCCGGGCTGTAGGTGTCCTCCGACCACTTGAGGAAGGCCTGGATCTCAGCACTGGCAAACACATGGCCGACAAACTCTCTGGTGGCCATGAAGTAGGCACTGCCCACCAAAATGGAGGTGCTGATGTTCGGCTGGTATTTCAGTTGCGCCGTCAAGACGACTTGGTCGAGGGTATCGTGGTGGTATTGCCAACGTTTCTAAAAGACAAGCGCAAGAGAGAGTGAGAAAATGAGAAAGTAGAAATGATAGCTTTTCAACTTCGCCTATGGATTTTTCCCTCCCCAATTCCTCTGCACTCTCCTTGCCTCCAGCTCCAGCAAGATCCATGCACACTCCTTCTCTCAGTTACTCACCTTACAGTGGAGAACAAGGCCATTCAGCCC
This sequence comes from Hemiscyllium ocellatum, assembly GCF_020745735.1. Classification (NCBI taxonomy): domain Eukaryota; kingdom Metazoa; phylum Chordata; class Chondrichthyes; order Orectolobiformes; family Hemiscylliidae; genus Hemiscyllium; species Hemiscyllium ocellatum. The sequence goes on along the minus strand of NW_026867462.1, from coordinate 29,368 downwards.
CTCAGGCCTTTCGCACTCATATTGCCTAGTGCCAGTCACCTGCCTATTTCCCCATATCCCTGCCTCCCAAACCATCTCCCAATGCTCATTCGCTGAGCCAACATAAAACTCATCCTCAAACTCTCCCAGTGGATCTGGCTCCAAAAATACACTTCAAGCTGTGCCCTCTGGTCATAAAGGTTGAGAGCACCAGAAAAATAGATCCTTCAGCCCATCGTGTCTGCGCTGGCAAAACAGGCTCCTTGCTACTCCAGTCTCATTTTCCAGCACTGGGAACATCGCCTTTCATGTCTCACCAGTGCAATGGAGACACTTTCCTGTGGTCATCAACTCCTGGAGTGGGACTTGAACACAGTGCTTTTGCCTTAGAGAGAAGGACATGGTGTGCAGGGATATAGTTCTTTGAAAGTTGCATTGCAAATAGACAGGGTGGTGAAGTATGTGTTTGATACCTTTACCTTCATTGGTCAGTGCATTAAGTATAGGAGTTGGGATGTAATGTTGCAACTGTAACAGAGATGAATAGAGCTCTGAAAGATAGTGGAATCAAGGGTTATGGGGATAAGGCAGGAACAGGATACTGATTGTGGATGATCAGCCATGATTATAATGAATGGTGGTGCTGGCTCGAAGGGCCGAATGGCCTACTCCAGCACCTATTGTCTATAAGTAGGAGTATCTTTGACTATCTCTGATATGCCTTTGCCATTACCAAGTGTGATCTACTGTCTGTAGAGGACATTGGTGAGGCCACTTTTAAAATACTGCATACAATTCTGGTTGCCCTTCGAAAGAAAGGATGTTGTTAAACTTGAGAGGGTGCAGAAAAGATTTACCAGGACGTTGCCGAGATTGGAGCGGTTGAGCTCCAGTAAGAGGTCGAATAGGCTGGGGCTATTTTCCCTGGAGTGTCGGTTACTGAGGGGTATCCTTACAGGAGTTCATAAAATCAGGAGGGGCATGGATAGATGTTGAAATGATCAGCCGGATGATAGTACACCTCACACAGCTTCCTTTACCACATACATGCAAGAAGACTCAACCAGCCGGGTCAAAGCCCACTCTTGCCTGGAGAGTCTGAAACAGGCAGTTGCAATCACACTTTTACACACAAATCAGCGTTCCCTTTTCATGCATTACATTTTGATTTCAAGCCTTAGCAACGCAACTGATCAATCAGATCCTGATCTAGGTACATGATAATTAGCATTAGATCATTGACCTTAAACTTCTACATAACCTGTTGAGTGTTGTTTCGGTCTTCCTGCCTTCTCACTTAGCTGGAGCCAGTTTCAGTAAGCTCACTAGCTTGCATACGTGCTTGGCTACACTTTTCTGTTGCTGCTCAGAATTGTTTAGCTGACCTCCTTTTCTGTTCTTGCCCCATTTTGATTCCTTCCATGTCGGCTGTATAGCCAAAGGTCTTTTCCCAAGGGTGGGGGAGTCCAAAACTAGAAGCATAGGTTTAAGGTGAGAGGGGAAAGACCTGAGAGGTTACTTTTTCACGCAGCGGATGATGTGTGCCTGGAATGAGCTACCAAGAGGTGGTGGAGGCGGCTGGTACAATGACAATATTTAAAAGGCATCTAGATGTGGACATGAATAGGAATAGGTTAGAGAGATATGTGCCAAAGGCTGGCAAATGGGACTAGGTCAGATTGGGATGACTGGTCAGTGCAGACAGGTTGAACTGAAGGGTCGGTTCCATACTGTATGATGCTATGACTCCATGCTCTCTGGTTATTGAGGTTTAGAGCACCAAAATAATAAGTTGCACTTCAGCCCATTGTGTCTGCACTGGTCAAAAAGACAAGCTCTGAGCTATTCTCATCCCATTTTGCAGCACTTGGCCCATACCCTTGAGTGTCTCACAATAGCAATGAAGACGCCTTCAGCTCCTGGAGTAGGACTTGAAGCCAAAGCTCCTCCCTCAGTGTGCAGGACACCACACAATATGTTCTCTACAGCATGGAAACAGGCCATTTACCTGGTTGATCCTGCCAGTAGCATATGCTTGTCTCAAAGATTAAGCCATGCATGTCTAAGTACTCAAGGACGGTACAGTGAAACTGCGAATGGCTCATTAAATCAGTTATGGTTCCTTTGATCGCTCCAACTGTTACTTGGATAACTGTGGTAATTCTAGAGCTAATACATGCAAACGAGCGCTGACCCATGCGGGGATGCGTGTATTTATCAGACCAAAACCAATCCGGGCTTGCCCGGCAGCTTTGGTGACTCTAGATAACCTCGGACAGATTGCACGTCCTTGTGACGGTGACGACTCATTCAAATGTCTGCCCTATCAACTTTTTTCAGCCATGTGCGTAACCTCAACTACGATATGCAGCTCCTGTTCGTCAACCGTGACGGTTTGGAGGTCGCCCTCAAGGTGCTGCCTGTCTTTTACCAGGACCTGATCACTGTCTGGAACATGGTCGAATCGCACCGCGTCTACCCTCCTGCAGGAGTAGCGGCTGTCGTCAGGGAGCCGTTGCTCAGGAATCCGCACCTCCGTGCTCGCAGGTTCGAGTGGCTATTGGAGGGGAAGGCCATGGCGGTGAGGGCGAACAGGGTCGGGGACATGCTGGGTGCCGGGGGCCTGGGCTGGACGTTGCTGCAAGACATAGCGAGCAGGGCAGCGGTAGACGTCCGGTACGTGACCACCGCCAGCCGACGCCTTAAAACGGCAGTGCTCGGACCCGACGTAGTGCTCGAGTTGGAGGACGCTGAGGTGTGTGGTGGGATCCCATCCACACTCACCCCAGCCCGGACAGAATTTCACATTGGCCCCAAGGTCCCGTACTTCCTGCAGGAGCCTGTGCCCCACAACCTGAGCCGCCTCCGGAATTTTAATTTTGTTCCTTTCAAGGACGTAAAAAGGCAGGCCCTGTTTAGACTGCTGCTGCACACCGTCCACCTCTTCTCCCTCATCCACCGTCTGGACACGCCTTGACGTGTCCATTTGCCACCGGGCGGTGGGGATCCCCAGTGGAGGGCTCTCTATGTGGGAGTCCTCCCCCTTTCTCTCGGGGATCTGGGGTGGAGGGTGCTGCATGCAGCGGTTCACGGACTCCCAGCCCAACTGCTTGTTCTATGGTGCTGTGCAGTCCGTGGACCATGTGTATATTGGGTGTGGGCATTCGCACTCCCTCTTTGGTTTCCTCAAAAACCTCCTCCTCTGCTTTTGGTTGCACTTCAGTCCCACGCTCCTGATCTTCGGGCACCCGGTACGGAGGAGGGAGGGCAGGTCTGAAGACCTCCTCATGGGTCGGCTCCTGGGCCTGGCCAAACTGGCCATAAACAGGTCCAGGCAGCGGGCCGTGGAGGGGGTCGTTAGGGCCGACTGCCTGCCCCTCTTCTGCGGTTACGGTAGAGCCCGGGTGTCCTTGGGGAAGGAGCACGCGGTGTCCACCAACACCCTGGAGTTGTTCAGGGAGAGGTGGGCACCGCAGGGAGTGGAGTGCATCATCTCCCCCTCCACCTTTATTTTGATTTAGTCCCTGCCCTCCCCTCCACTGTTTTGATCACACAGCATTGCCCTTTGATGTGAAGGGCACTGCTTGTCACAGGCCACACGGGTGTTTCCTTTCTTCCTGGTGGTGGAAATTTAAATAAAGATTTGTGCACTTTGTGTCTTTCACTGTGTCTCACACCTGCACACACACACCATGGGTGCTGGGGAAAAAAATAAGCACTACCGCTGTTAGGCGGTAATGCGGGGTTAAAGAAGAAAACAAAAATGGAAACAGGCCATTTGGCCCAACAAGTCCACACCAATCTTCTGAATAGCAAACCATCCACACCCATTACCCGACCTGATATTTACCCCTGATTAATGCACCCAAACACGATGGACAATTTAGCATGACAAATCTACCTGGCCTGCACATCTTTGTGGATTGTGGCAGGAAACCAGAGCACCCGGAGGAAAGCCATGCATACATGGGGAGAATGTGCAAACTCAACACAGACAGGCGCCCAAGGCTGGAATCGAACCCAGGTCCCTGGCACTGTGAGGCAACAGTGCTAATCACTGAGACAACATGCCACCCCTTCCGCAAGACACAAGACACTTTATTCACATTGTGTCAAAAGATATCTTTTATCCTCGGTCCTTGTGGCATCATGCATGGGAGATATGGATCCTTGGTTACCAAGGGGAGGATAGATTATCGATGGTATGCAGAAATGTGGATGGTGGAACAGGATCAAAAGGGCCAATGGCCTACTCTTGTTCCTTGTATGTATGGGAGCATACATACAAGGAACTCTTTTTTAAAATCCAACTTACATCGGAACTGGCCATCATCTCATACAAATGTAGTTTAGGTTTCATTTGCGTTTCAATTCCTCAGTTATCCTCACCATGCCTCTAACCCAAAATCTTACATCTGCATTCCATTGCATTTGTACAATCGGTGAGTAGTCAAGTATATTTCCTTGACTTCATTACCGAGTGCTCACCCTATACCCATTGAATAAACCTCACCCCAATCTCCTTTGTTCCAATGGGAGCATCGTTGACCTTTCCAACTGAGCCATCCAACTTAAACCCTGGCACCATTCTGCGAAATCTCCTCTTCTCCCTGTCCTGAGGGCCCTCACATCGTTTTAAAGTCACTGGAAATGACCACAACAATCCAACTGGGGCTAAATCAATTCGACATGCAGCATAACTCAACCATTTATTGGCATCAATGCCTCTATTTATGAAGACTTCTGCTTTTCTACCCTCTTACGGCCTCCTCCACCTTCTAATGTTGATGAATGTTTATTGCCAGATCCCTCTAACCCTGTGCACTCTTTACGATTGTGCCATTACATTTCTATTACCTCTCCACATCCTTCTCCCAAAACATATCACCTTACACTCTTCTGTATTCACCTCTGACTGGATGCTGTCTGTTCATTGTGATGACTCTGGACAATTTACATCATCCTCACCATTTGCCAATCCTCCAGGTTTATCATTGCCCCGAATATGGGCATTTGCCACATACTCCAAGATTGATATCACTGACATATTGAATAAAAGCAGTCGTCTATTTAGGGCTGAGATGCGGAAACATTTCTTAACTTACAGGATAGTGAAGTTATGGAATTCTGTACCACAGAAAGCTGTGTCATTGAATATATCCAATATATCCAAGAATGCGATTAACAAATATTTAGGTTTCAAAAGCATCAAAGGCATGGGGAGAAAGTGGTAGAGGAGATAGATGCATTGAGATAGAGGATCAGCCATGATCATACAGTATGGTGGGTGTCATGTAGGGCCAAATCATCTTCTCCTGCTCCGGGTCTTGATGTTTATATGTCCCAGCTGTGTGGATCATTCCCACCTACCAACCGACCAACCTCTCGTCTAAAACAAGATCCATGAATCAGGGCTTGTGTTGTCAATTTTGTTGTCCAGCAATTTTTATCTAGTGCCTAGTGAAACATTTCATTGAATCCAGTTCAGACAACATTCTCTGCATTCAAATTCTCAGCTGCTTCATCAATGCATGATGCGAGGTTGGAGACTTCCCTTTTGTAAACCTGCAGTGGCTTCGCTTCATTAATTTGATCTAAGGCAGGTTGGTGCGAATTGCAGCCATAACTACCAGCATCAATGTCAAGTGCATGATATAAAGTAAACTAGGATCCATGCGGTGTGAGCCTCGGAGACCCAGGTTCAAGTCGCTTCTGCTCCAGAGTTGTGCGATAACATCTTTGAACAGTTTCATCAGTAAATGTAAGACCATTAACAAGTCGGGACAGGAGTCGGCCATTTGGTCCCTCAAGCCAGCTTCACTAGGATCATGGCTGATTCAACATTCCTCACAACCATGTTCTTGCCCTATCCCCGTAACCCGTAATTCCCCACTGACCAAGAATCTATCCATCTGAGCCTTAAATATATACAAGGACAGCTCTCTGTGGCAAGGAATTCCAAAGATTCACAGACTTCTGAGAGAGGAAATTCCACCTCATCTCAGTCTTAAACTGGTGCCCCTTTATTCTGAGACAATACACCCCCTGGTCCTGGACACTCCCATGAGGAGAAACATCCTTTCAGCATTTGTCCTGTCAAGCCTCTTAATCCTGTCCATTTCAATGAGGTCACCTCTCGTTCTTCTAAACTCCAGTGAGTAGAATCCTGTTTAGCCTTTTGTTTTTAAGACAATCCCTCCATAATGGGGGCCATCCCACTGAACATTTTCTTAACTTCCTCCCATGAAACAACATGTTTTCTTAAATAAGGTGACCAGAAGTGCTGACAGTACTCCGGATGTGCTCTCACAAGCACCTTGCACAGTTGTAGTAAGATTTCCTGACTTTTATACTCCAACCCCTTTCAAATAAGGGCAAACATTCCACTTCAGTTCTGAAGAAAGATCACCAGACTCAAAACATTGACTCTGTTTTCTCTCCACGAATGCTACCCAACCTGCTGAGCCTCTCCAGAAATTTGTTTTCATCCAATATTCCATTAGTCTTCCCAATTACCTGCTGCCCCCCGTGTGCAAGCTTTCCATGTTTCATTCACTAGTTCCCCCAAATCCCTTTGTGTTGCAGCTTTCTGAAGCTTTCTCCATTTAAATAATATTCTATTCTTTTGATTTCCCTTCCAAATGAACAACTTCACATTTTCCCAACATTGCACTCCATTTGCCAACATTTTTGCCAACTTAACCTATCAATATCTGTCTGTAAAGCACATAAGACAACATTTTTTACTGTAACTTGAGATACATGACAGTAATATATCAACAAAGTTTGAGATAATTTGTAGTTCAGGTTGAGATTCTCGATGTAGGTTTGTTTGCTGAGTTGGAAGGTTCACTGAAGATGTTGCCTAGTATGGCGACGAAACATCTAAAATGAACCTTCCAGCAAACCTACATCCAGAGTAATATTTCAAGTCAACCTCAGAGTACAACGGGGTCTTGATCAGATGGGCTAATAGGCTGAGGAATGCCAGATGGAGTTTAATGTCGATAAATGTGAGGTGTTCCATTTTGGAAAGGCAAATCAGGGCAGGAATAATACACTTCATGGTGAAGTCTGGGGAGTGATGATGAAACAAGAGGTCTTGGAATGCAGTTTCATAGTTTCTTGAAAAGGGAGTCGCAGATAGACAGCGTATTGAAGAAGGTGTTTGCTACGCTTGCCATTCTTGGTCAGTGCATTGTGTGTAGGGGTTGGGAGGTCATGCTGTGGCTGAACAAGACATTGGATTTGGCAACTGCTAGAATACAGCATGGAATTCTAGTCTCCCTGCTATGGGAAGGATGTTGTGAAACTTGAAAAGGTTCAGAAAAGATTTACAACAATGTTGCCAGAGTTGTGTGTGGAAATGCAGGAGATTGGTACTAGATGTGGAATAATTACAGACACGATTGGCTGAATGGCATCCTTCCGCAAGAATTCTTTAATTCTGTGACTGGTGCAGAGGGAGATTAACTTCAAGGTTCATGTTATCAGGAGGGACACCAAAGCCCTTTCCTCAGCTGAGTGGTCAGAAAACTCCCTACTCTTTACTTGAACTAAGGCATAACCTGTCTCCACCAACGTCATAGCAAAAGTCAGCCATTCGTCCCTTCAAGTCTGCTCCACCATTCAAGAAGATCACTGCTCATCTGGCTACAATTTCAATACCACATTTCTATCGGTTGCCCCGGGGTCCTTATCTTTTTTTAAAAAACGGTCAGCTTGCTCACCCTTTCACAACTTCATCAACTCAGCCTTCGCAACTTTGTACAGAAGAGATTTACACAGTGCCACAGCCCTCTCAGGGGAAAATAATTCTGCAAGGCATTTGGTGAGGTCACTTTTGGAGTACTGAGTAAATTTGTGATCGCCCTGCTATTGGAAGGATGTTGTTAAACTACAAAGGATGCAGAATAAATTTACAAAGATGTTGCCAGGACTGCAGGGTTTTAGTTATAAGGAGAGGCTAGATAGGCTAGGACTTTTCTCACTGGAGTATTGGATGTTTATAAAATTGTGTGGGAAATCAATAAAAGTGAATAGCCCCAGGATGGGGGAGTCCAAACTCAGAGGGCATAGGATTAAGGTGAGACCTGAGGGTAGTGCAAATACGGAGCAAGTTGCCAAAATGAATTGTTGTAGTGGGTACAATTACAAGATTTCACAGACAACATAAATTGGACAAGTGTAGAGGGACTAGTTTCAATTAGGATACCTGGTTGACATGGATGAGTTGGATGAAAGGGTATATTTCAGTGCTGTAGGAGTCTGACAATATCTTATTCTACAAAACATCTTGTCAAACCTACAAGAGAAAGCAATGTCCCATCAACCACCTTATGTTCCCTCAGAGAAAATTATACATTTCAAAAAGATTTCTCAGATTTTCAAACTTAAATGTGTTAAGGCCAATTTGTTCAACCTTCCTTCATAAGATAAAGCCTTCATCCCATGAAAAAGGCAGGTGAAACTTGCTGTCAATATAATTATTTTATGTTTTAAATGAGAGAAAAATGTACAGACTGATTCTGATGTGGTCTCTTCAAGGCCTTGTATGGCACTTTCTCCACCCCTCAGGCCTGGAAATGGACTCTACATTTTGAAGAGAAATGCCTGTACTAATGGACTCTGGACTAGAAAGGACTCTGTTTGTTGGTAATTAACTGTCATATGGTTTGTTGGGCTTATCACCTGCACTGTCTTGCATGTCCCTGCGTCTGGAAGATCTTACTGTGAGCTGGGAGGCTCATGGGTCATCCTGAAAGCTGTCACCTCGAGAGCTGGAGGGCAGGTAGGCCATCCTGTGAACCTGAAGGTTGGTAGGCTGTCCCGGGTAGGCGGGTAGACCACCCTGATGACAGTCTCCCCGAGAGCTAGATGGTGGGTAAACCTGTCTTGTGTGTCATGTGTGTCCTTGGGTCTGGCAGGCTTTACTGTGAGCTGGGACGTTCATGGATCGTCCTGAAAGCTGTCACCCCAAGAACCAGAGGGTGGGTAGGCCACCTTGATGCCAGTTGCCCCTAGAGCCAGTAGGTGGGTAGGCCATTCTGAGCGCTGTCGTCCTGAGAAAGGGTAATCTGGATGGGCTGTCCTAGAGGTGGTCGGAAGGTGTCTCAAAGCAGTCAAGAGCCAGAAGGCGCATAGGGGCCTGAAACGTCAATTGCCCTTCTGCTCTGTTTGCAGCTCCACTCTCCAACTCTTCTATATTCCTTTGTACATTCTGAACCTCCCTCCATGAAACTGAACAGTTTTAACAACCCTGTCTCTCTTTGTAGGAGACAGGAGTGAAGGACTGGAGGGGAGAGAGAAATGATGGAGAGAGGGAGGATGGAAAACACTTGGATGAAGAGAGGCCCAGCAGACAGGAAGGCGGTTACCTTTTTGAACCCTGGCGCAGGATCTGACTCAATCACATTGGAGCCGTTCAGAGCTCTGAGGCTGCGGACTATCTCCCAGTTGGTCTTCAGGGGGACGTCTTGGCCACATACATTGATGAAGTACCTCCAGGGGACAGGGCTCTCCAGCAGCTCCTTCATGCAGTTGAGATCCGCCTGAACTCTGCTCCAGCCAGCATAGGGGACCCACTCCAGCTTGGCTGCGACAAAGACATTGTGGAAACACGAAGCGATGGCCTGAACGGCCGCATGAAATGGACTGGGGGATTTGCTGTCCACATGGATACAGTAGACATTCTGTGGGGCGTAACTGCTCCGTAGAAGCCTCTTGAACATCTCAATGCTCTGGTGGATGACCATGGAGTAAGCCAAGGGGAAGTGTTCCTCCTCAGGGCTCGGGGGACAGTGATATACTTGCGGGCCCTCACAAACGATCTGCAATTTCGGGTCATGTTCAGGCTTGGTGCTTGAGGGAGACAGTAATAGAGTTGAGGAGGGCCCTTTCCAACTCCTGCCTGTCCCTCTGGATGATGTGCCAACAGGTGGAGTTCTCCTCGACCAGCAGGAGGTGTTCCTGCATTGGACTGGCGCCTGGTTTCACCAGCCTGAGAGTCAGCCTGCCCCCTCCTCTTTGGAACAGCAGCCATTGGCACAACAAGACCACCCTGAACACACACAGCACTGATCTGAGGCATGAACAGTGGGCACAATGCTGGCTCAGCTTGGGCATGGCACTTTCCAGAGGGCAGTGTCCCCAGCCTATAGGCAATAGGTAAATGCAAAATGGATGCCTTCTGTGCTGGGCAGCATTGCCTCCACCAGGCCTTGGGGAAGGAGTGATTGCAATTTGCTGGAGAGGTCGCCCCAGCCAGTCCTCTCTCCTTGTGAGACTCTTGTCTTCCCTTTTCCCCAAGATTCAACGAATGGCTCCGACTTTCACTCCCTCTCCCCCCAGAACTGCTCTCCCTCTGGAATTCCTCTCCCACTTTAACACCTCTCCCTCTTTCCGTTACCTCTTTGTAACCCCTCCCCCTCTATAACCCCTCTCCCTTTGTAATCCCTCTCCTCCACTAACTCATCCCTCTCCCTCAGTAACTCCTCTCCTCCCTCTCTCGATAACTCTGTCTTTCTCTGGGTAACTCCTCTCTGCCTCTCTCTGTAACTTCTCCCTCTCCCTCTGTAACTCTCTCTCGGTAACTCCTCCTGCCCTCCTCCGGATGAAACCCAGCCAATGTTCCGTTGTTTCTCTGTCGGAGTCCAGGCTCCTCTCGTTGCCTGCTTGCTTGGCTACAGGCATTTCCTTCCCCGGTCTCCGCTTCTCTCCGGCCATTCCTGGACCGGTGTTGCCCGGGTGAAGTAAACGAGAGGATCGCGATGGTGAGCAGTCTGGATCGGAGAACCTACCACCAGAGAGAACACAGAGCCAGCCAAGCCCAATAAACCACCCCCCAGCCTGGACTGAGATGCTCTTTCAGGAAGGAACCTGCCATTGAGCCCACAACAATGTGGGAGGGGTATCCCTTGGATGAAGAGAGGGTCAGGAGACTGGAAGGTGGTTACCTGTTTGTCCTGTGACTCTTAACTGCCCTCTGGGCAATTAGGGATGGCCAATAAATACTGGCCTAGCCAACGATGCCCCCATCCCATGAATTTATTTGAAAAAAAATGACAATAGTAAATCAAACTTCACCACTATCTCTCTCTCTCTCTCTCTCTCTCATGCGAAATTGGAATGATGGTGATTTGACCATTCATAATAAAGCTGTGAATCTGAGCACAGCAAGTTGATATGAATCCAAAAAAACAATTCCCCTGGCTGAGAGTGGCTCAGAGGTTAGCATTGATAGAGCATAGTGCCAGGGACCAGAGTTTGATTCTAGCCTTGGGTGGCTGTGTGTAGTTTTGCATGTTGTCTGCTTGGGTACCCTTCGGGTGCTCTGATTTCAAAGATGTTCAAGTTAGGTGGATTGGCCATGCTGAATTGCCCATAATGTCCAGGGATGTGCAGGCTGGGTGGGTTACCATAGCCACACACACACGCAGACAGCAGAACAGTCCTGCAGGTTTAGGCAATGCTCAATCTAATGCAACATCCTGGTGGATCTCCTTTGCCCCCCCCCCCCCCCCCCCCAGTACAATCACATCCTTCCTATAATGCGCTGACCAGAACTGCACACAGTACTCCAGCTGTGGTCTCATCAAAATCCTGTAAAACTCCAACATGACACCTCCCTGCTCATGTATTCAGTGGCTTTGATCCTTCTTAATTCCCTTACCTGCCTATCCTACTGCCTTCACGGATGGCTGGACACACAAACCAGGATCCGTCTAATCTTCTGTGCTTGCCAGGGTCCTCCTATTTAACATGTACTCCCTTGCCATGTTAGTCCTCTGGAAATGCATGTCACAGAAATTTGGACATTCAGTAGCACAGAATGGAGAAAAAAAACGACTGGCATCAAGAGCTGGCATCTTTTAAACATTGTAACTGTGCTCACATACATTACTTCATCTGGAAGGTCATTCCATCACAAACCACTCTGGGGAAAAGAGTTGCTCCTCAATCTTTAAATCTTTTTCCTCTGACCTTACAAATATGGCCCTGAGTCTGAACTCCCTCACACTAGGGAAAAGACCCTTCTCATTCACCTTATCAATCACTGTCATGATTTTATAAACCTCAACAAGGTCACCCCTCAATTTCCTATGCTGCAGTGAAAAACACGTACAGTTCTGATATGGATCCTTTAGAGAGGGGACAGAAAATGTTTACCAGGACGTTGCCTGGAATGGGGGATTTTACCTGTGAACAAAGATTGGATAGACTGGGTTTGTTTTCACTAGAATGCAGGAGGTTGAGGGGTGACCTTATAGAAGTTTATAAGATTGTGAATGGCATGGATAGGGTGGAAAGTATGAGGCCTTTTCTCAGGGTGGAAGAGTCAGTTAATCGGGGGCACAGGTTCAAGGTGCAGGGGTCAGGGGGATGTTTAAAAGAGATAAGTGAAGCATGTTTATCATGGAAAGGGTGGCGAGTTCATGGAACACGCTGCCAGAACAGACAATGGAAGCAGATACAATTGTAATTTTCAAGAAGCATCCAGCAGCAGGCATGAATAGGAAGGGAACAGGGGAATACGGATCCTGTAAGTGAAGACAGTTTTAATATGGAAGGCAAAATGTGTCAGTGCAGGCTTGGAGTGTTGAAGAGCCTGTTCCTGTGCTGTAATGTTCTTTGTAAAATGTCCCCAGCCTCTCCAGTCTATTTTTATATATCTCAAACCCTGCACTCTTGGCAACGTCCTGGTAAATCTTTTCTGAACCATCTCCAATTTAATAATATCCTTCCTACAGCAGCGTAAGCAGAACAGGACGCAGTCTTCCAGAACTGGCCTTACCAACTTCCTGACCAACCTCAGCACGCCATCCCAACTCCAATATTCAGAGAGCTGAACAATGAAGGTCATCACACTCCAGCAGGTATTGTTTCACCCTGACTCCCCTTGTAACTGTCCACATCTCGCTGGGACACTGATGGGAAACATCTTGGCTCTTTGACTGATTCGACCAAGTCTCATTTCCTACTGTTCCTGTGTATCCCTCAGAATAGGAATGTGATGTGAATTCCCATGGCAACATCACAATGACAGACTTGTTTGTGGATTTACATGAAGTGGGCATCACTGACTGGGACAGCCTTGTTACCCATCCCCCTAATCTCTCCGGCATAAATGATAAGGAACTCTCCTCTTTAACCCCACTGTGTTTTAAGAACCCTAACCACAAATGCAAAGTCACATGGGAGAGAGTCCCAGGATTCTGTCCCAGAAAAACTGAAGGAAGGATGATTAATTTCAAAGTTGGGATTAAGGGTGAAGTGGAGAGTAACTGCAGAAGGAGTAGTGTTGCATCATATTGCTTACAAGGTGCTGTTGAGGGACCCTTCCTGAATTACTCTAGTAAATCCACAACAGGTATAACATTGTTTCCAGGAAAAAATGGACAGGATTCATCAGAGAAGGGAAATGCAAACTGCTCAAAGTCTTATGAGATGATAACATGGAGGGCCCAAGCAGCTGAAGGCCGGTGGAGTGATGGAATTAGGGGATGGTCAAGAGGCTGGGATCGTAGGAGGGCTGACATCATGGAGTGAGAATGAGCATTGATGTTACAGCTAAGAGAGGGTTATTGGGACTGGAGGAGGTTTCAGAGATAGGGTGGGGTGTAGGGGGTGGAGGAGGTTCTGGAAATAGGGAAGGTGTCAGGGCTGGATGAAGTTACAGAGATAGGGAGGAATGTACTGGGTGGAGGGGGTTACAGAGTCATAGAGATGTACAATGCAGAAACAGTCCCATCAATCCAACTCATCTGTGCTGACCAGTTCTCCTAACCTCATCTTGACTCAATTGCCCTCACTTGACCCATATCCCTCTGCACCTTTCCTCGTCATATACCAATCCAAATGCCCTTTGAATGCTATAATTCTACCAGCCTCCACCACTTCCTCTGGCAGCTCATTCCATACATGCACCACTCCTCAGCCCATTGGCCCATCTCATCAAGATCCTGTTGTACTCTGAGATAACCTTCTTTGCCATCCACTGCACCTCCAGTTTTGGTGTCATCTGTAAACTTACTAACTGTATCCCCTATGTTCACATCCAAATCATTATATAAATGATGAAAAGCAGTGCACCCAGCACCGATCCTTGTGGCACACCACTGTCACAGGCCTCGAGTCTGAAAAGCAACTCTCCGCCACCGCCCTCTGTCTTTTACCTTAAAAGTCAGTTCTGCATCCAAGTGGCTAGTTCTGCTTGTGCTCCATGAGATCTAATCTTACTAACCAGTATACCATGGGGATCCTTGTCGAACGCCACACTGAAGTCCACATGGAATGCGTCTACCGCTCTGCCCTCATCAATCCTCTTTGTTACTTCTCTGAACCAACACAGTCAAGTTAGTGAGACATGATTTCCCACACACAAAGCCATGTTGACTATTCCTACTCAGTCCTCACCTTTCCAAATACATGTAAATCCTGTCCGTCAGGATTCCCTCTAACAACTTGCCTGCCACCAATGTCAGGCTTACTGGTCTGTAGCTTCTCTCAGCTTTAAAACATCACCTTTTCATTCTGAGGCTATGTCCTCTGGTTCTCATCTCTCCTGCTTGTGGAAACACCTTTCCATATCCAGTCTACCACGAGGTCTCAGTATTCTGTAAGTTTCAATCAGATCTCCCTCACTCTTCTGAACTCCATTGCGTCCAGACACAGAGTCCTCAACTGCTCCACAAGTGACAAGCCTTTCATTCCTGGGATCATTCTTATAAAATGCCTCAGGAATGCTCTTAACTTCCTATTGTGAGAGATGACATTACACTGAATTACATATTTTGACTACAGGCTATAAAACCACCGAACTTTAGCAGCAAGCTCTGTTCGTGTCCCTTTTTCACTGACTGCTGCCATCTCCTCAACAGTTTGAAGGGTCTATGATGTGGAGATACTAGACAGTACAAACTGAGCATACACATCTCTCTGTGATGAGAACAACCCACGATCTACTCAGACTATGTGGACTTTACCTTTACCTTCACCAAGCATACATTAATATGATTAAAAACACATTTACTCAACAACAGGAATGTTGGATGATGATTACAAAAATAACTTGGTCAACATATATTTTGCCCGAACCATGGTTGCTACCATATAACCAAAAACAATTATACATGAGGAAGTCTAAACCCAGTTTATTCATCCTAGACACGTGTTGCAATTCAGTTCTTTCTGTTTTCTTGTCTTTGACAGTGCATTACCCTCTAATGTAGGTATGTCTGCTCTCATCTATGTTCACCCTGTTAAATGTCCTTGTCTTTATCTTCACTCTCAGAAGATTACTGCTGGTCCCCTATTTCCTCTGCTGACAGTCCACACCCTGTTTGTCAACTGCACTTGAGAAAGGCATAGTGCCCCATTTCTGATCTTTACTACAATGCCCCACTGGAGCTTCCAACTCATCTTGAAGTGGTTGAGTTATGATTGTTCAACTATGGCCCTGGTGGAAGCATGGGCAGTGTTATATCTTCATTTTGCCATTGCCTCAGGGAGGCACTAGCATCTTGATTACATTCATAGACCCTTATTTCAAGGAGATTGGAGTGTAAGAGTAGGGAAGACTTACTGGTGAGATCACATAGAGTCATACAACACAGAAACAGACCCTCCGGTCCAACAAAGCCTTGCCGAATATTATCCCAAACTAAACTAGTTCCACCTGCCCGCTCCTGGCCCATAGCCCTCCAAGCCTTTCCCACTCATGTACTTATCCAAATGTCTTTTAAACCTTATAATTGTACCCACATCCTCCCTTTTCTCAGGAAGTTCATTCCACATGCAAACCACCCTATGCACAAAGAAAGTTCCTCATCTTTTTAAAATCTCTTTCCTCTCTGTTTAAAAATGTGCCCCCTAGTCTTGAAATGCCCACCCTTGGGAAAAGACAACTAGCATTAACTCTATCCATACCCATCATTCTTTTATAAACTTCTATCAGTCTCGAGTAATGTGGGCAGTTTTGGTCCCTTTGTTTGGGGAAGTTTCATTGGAGGCAGTTGAGAGAATACTAGGCTAATCCCCAGTGAGCAGGGATTGTCTAAATAGCAAATGCTAAATAGGTTGGGACTCTACTCACTGGAACTTAGAAGAATGATCTAACTGAAAAATATGGGATTATTAAGGGATTTTACAGGGAAAATGCTGAGAGGCGGTTTCTCGTCATGGGGGAGTCTAGGACCAGAAAGCATGGTCTCAGAATCAAGGGGTGCCAGTTTAAGACTGAAATGAGGAAGAATTTCTTCTCTGAGTCTTTGGAAGTCCTTGTCACAGTGCCCCCTGTGGGGGCAGAGTCCTTGGTATATTTAAGGCTGAGATGGATAGATTCTTGATCAGTCTGGGAATCAAGGCTTCCAACGAAAGCATAGGAAGGTGAAAGTGAGGAATGTTGGATCAGTCACGATCCTATTGAATGGTGGAGCAGGATCAAGAGCTTAAGGACCTACTCCTGTTCCTGTTTCTTATGGCATTATTGTCATGTGGTCATCCTGAGCACTAACCTACTGTTCTGGAAATCATGGTGTTGAATACTACCACAATTGATGGTGAAATATGAATTCAATAAAATCTGGATTTAAACACTAGCCTATGATGACCATATAACCATTGTTGATTCTCAGATTACAGGTTTATTAGTGAAACTCCAGAACCATGGCAATTACGTTGGCTCTTAACTGACATCTGAAATAGTCAAGTAAGACACTCATGTCAAAGGTAATAATAGATGGAAAACAAATGGCAGCCTTACCAAAAAAGCCACATCTCAGGAAAGAATAACAAGAAAAGAAAAACATGTTATGAACCAAATTTAGAGAATTTTTCATTTAATTCCCTGCAGTTCTTCTTCTGTGGCCCAAGGTCTTTGGAAGGAGGCAGGATCTCGGGACTTGTCTTCTACATCAACATCATGGCAGCTCCAAGACAGTCTGAAACAATCCTCCAAACTCTGGCATCGATGGTTAAACATCGATAAGTTAAACATTGTGGAAGTGACAAAACCTTTCCAATCTGCAGGTTTGTGATAGGGCAGTCTGAAAGCAATATGGGTACAGGCTATGGCACCCTACAGCTGGGGGAAGGAAGTGATGGCAGAGAATCCCACTGCCCAGGTTGCTTGGCTCTCCTTGTTATGGGTGAATGATGTAAAACAAGTGTAATCTGGAGAAAGAGGCATCAGTGACAGCTTGGATGCATTTGCAGGTCACCTCAACTAGGAGATGCTACAAAAGACCCGATGTAAAATGTGTGTGTGTGTGTGTAAAGTGTATGGGAACTGATTTGATTCCACGGAGTCTGGCTCAGCTACTGCTGGCATGTACTGGACTGCGGCCTACCTCTTGCCCATTGAGCATCTCAGCAGGAATTCATCTTTTTCTGCTGGTGGTAATGGCATCAAGGCTACGACATCTGCCATGTCCATCTTGCCCTCAGAGGTTTCTTGGACACTGGGAGGACAGGGAGAACCCACAGTTTCTGGCAGCCTGTTGGATGTTCCAAGTGGCTGGGTATGTTTTCTTCCTGCCCCACTTTTGATGTTATAGCTATTAGTTGACACAAATACTGAATCAGGATCACCTCTCTGCCTTGAGAAGTGTACATCATTCGACCATGCCTCTTACGCATGCACGGTAATTCCAATTGTTCGTCTCCTGGACTAACCTGCCTCTTTCGTATAGAAATGTCTTCCGGCCAGCATTGGTGTTCATGACACTTTTTCACACACTGCGCTAGGTGGAAGAACATCAGATTTAATCTGGAGTGGAGTCTTCTCTGCATTACCAGTGCTTCTGTTCATGTATTTGTGTGAGTGCTGGTTCTATAATCAATCACAAATTGGGACACTTGGGTATTGACTAAAGTTGCAGGCTGTATCTTTAAACTTTGTTTCAATGTTTGGACTGCTCTTTCCCCCAGACTATCAGACAACAGATGCAGCTGTCCTTACATGCTGAATATCATTCCACTTTAGGAAAGACAAAAGGCTCCCTCGTGCTAAATGATGGCCTGCTACTTGTGCCCAGCATGTCCAGTTTCTGTGTATTGTAAAAGATCCTCACAACTTTTCAATTGTCATCCCCACATTTGACAAATGCACGACATGCACATCCAACCACATTGTGTGTACACAATGATTAAATGGATAACCACAATGAAAGCACTGGCACAGTTGACGTGTAACTGAGTCCAGGTGTTACCTGACCAGTTCTATGATTGTGCCACCAGCAGCTGGCAATCTTTGTCTTTGTTGGTACTCTAGCCATTGACCCACAAACATGGCTGCATCGGCATCTGATCCCGGCCACCAGACAAAACATCTTGTCAACACCTTCATTTTGGAAATCACAGGATGACCCTGGTGGAGTTCAGCCAGTATCTTGGGAAAAACACACTTGCTCCCCGTATTACTATGCCATCCTCAATGGACATCTAGTCTTGCCAAGTCCAGAAAGGATTCAATTCTGGTTGTAATGCCCCTTTCATTTCCAACACCACCAGCTGTTTGTGATTCACCAGGAAGGGATCTTTTTGTACCCACAGTCTGATATGGTCAGAGATGATGGGAAACATGCCCGCAATGTTTAAAAACAGAACAGACTTTTTCACTGCTGGCACCCACCATGGTGTATCTACCAGAGGGAGTAGGCTTCACACAACTGCATTGAACACCTAATTGCCCACACAGTTTTCTGAGGGTTTATGCACTCAGCATGACAGCCCACTGAATTTGACCTGAAGCTTGAGGTGTGATGGCCCTGACATCATCAGGTCTCCCTGGCAGCGTATTGTGGTCCATTGATATTTCAAATTGATGTCCTAAAAGGTATTGGTGGAACTTTCGCACACAAAGGATTACCACCAAACCTTCCTTTTCTATCTGGATATGTCTTCATTTGACATTAGTCAAAGTTTGAGAAACATATACCATGTCTGCCAAGCCATCAATGAGCCAGCAGTTACCTCAAACTGTATTGGGAGGCATCACATGTCAGCACTACAGCTCACTGGGAACTATTGTGTGCCAACACCATCTACAATACCTGCTTTTTCACTTCCCTAAAGATTACTTCTGGGCGATGAGATCATTTGCAATGCTGATCATTTCTGAATAGCAAATCCAAGCTGCCAAGATGGAGGCCAGGACATTACAGAAGCATCCATAATATTTCACCAAACCAAGGTAAGATCGAAGCCATGCTGGGTGCCAGGGCACCCTTGATTGACCTCACTTAATTTTCCAATGTGTTTAACCTGGTCTTGATGATGCTATAGCTCAAGGAGGTCACTTGGAATGCCTTGGAATACACATTTTTCCTTCTAAGACCCTGGAGAACCATTTAATTGCTGTGAACAATCTCTCAAAATCCTCTTCCCGGTTATTTGTACATCATTCATCCTGGGGTACACTTTGTGAAATGTTCTCCATTGTTCACTGGACAATTTCACAGGCTGATGATATCCCAACACAAAAAGCAGTATCGGATATTGGTAATTGTAGCATATTTATGGGAATCTTCATCAAATCACAATGGCAGGTTTGCACGGCTCATATCCAGCTTCATGAAGGACAAAGCCTATAAAGTTTTGCAGTTAAGTCCTCAATGTGGTGGATCGGTTATTTATCTGGCTTCAAAATACAGATCACTGTTTCATCAAAATCTCCACAAAGGCAAACTGACCCACAATGGCGACGACCATTACAGTGGATGCAGTAAATATAGTGGTTTTAATATTGCTTCACTTTCCAGCCTCATGAATGCTGCCTCTACATTTGCACGCACATCAAGTGGTACTGGTCATGTGGACTCGACAGGCCAAATGGCCGGCTTCCGCATTTTAGAGGTTCTACCAAACCTTAGGTTTCTCTTTGGCAATTCTCCAGAGGCCTTACCATTAGCTGTGAAAGTCTTGCTTTGTCCATCTAAGCAAAATGGAACATGTCACATTTATCAAAACTAAACTCCATCTGCCACCCCTCAGCCATTGGCCCACTTGATCAGGATACATTTGGAATCTTTGATCACCTACTTCACTGTCCATTATACGGCAAGCTTGGTGACATCTGCAAAATCACTAAGCATAGAGTTGCAGAGATGTATAATATGCAAACAGACTCTTCAGTCTAACTCAATATGCCAACCACATATTCTAAATTTATCCAGTCCCATTCGCCAGCTTGGCTCATATCCATCAAAACTCTTGCTATTCGTATTTCCATCCGGATGCCTTTTAAATATTGGAGTTGTCCAGCCTCCACCACATTCTTTGGCAGCTCGTTTCATACATGCAACTTATGTTTCCTATATTCTCAATACTAATCCATTTACATGAATGACAAATGGCAATGGACCCAGCACCAATTCTTTTATTCATCACAGGTCTCCAGTTTGATCAACAATCCTCCACTCTTCTAAAACCAAAGATGTAAAAGGAAAGAAACCAAGAACACCTTACATTTCCTGCATCAGATAATCCCAAGACAGGCACAGCACCGGGTGAAACACTCTGCTCTTTCAAGACTAGGTGGGGCCCAGTGTTGGAGTGGGATTGACAAAGTTAAAAATCACTCATCATGTTCATTTAGAAGAACTACCAGCAGTGTTCCAAAATATAGAATTTCCAAACAAACATTTGGATGAACCTGGTGATTTTTTTAAACTCTGCTATTTCAAAACAAGAATTAAAGCAACTATCAGTGTATCAACCAAAAATGACGACACTATGACTCTGGGGAACGGCAAAATAAAAATATATACACAAAAATTGGCTCACCCTTCTCTCCACACTTCAAGCTCACTGCCTTTAGTCCTGATGAAGGGCTTTTGCCCGAAACGTCAATTTCGCTGCTGTGCTCTTCCAGCACCACTAATCCAGAATCACCCTTGACAATGTCTGCAATAACCAGTTTTAGGTAGTGGCCAAAGGGGGCCAAAATAAAAATAAACTCAAGCAAATATAAGAAAACAAACATTAAATGAACAGCTCTGATGAGGAGTCAGTTAGACTCAAAGTCTTAGCTTGCTCTCTCTCTCTCATGGATGCTGTCTGACCTGTTGTGACCTCCAGCATTTGTTCTTTTCAACTTAATAAATGAATCCTCTCTGCGCTGTCATGATTGAACACTCCATGGAAAGGAACAATGATGCATAAAACGAGAGGAAGTACAGTTGTACATAACTTACAGCTTACACTGATCCCCATCAAGAGCTTCTGGGACAGCGACAATGCAGGACTACAATTAAAGTCCTATTGGGGCAAAAGTTGTCAGCTTGTAGGCATTGAGATCCTGCAGCAACACAGATTCAGAACAGTGTTCAGGTGATGACTTGGCCCTGCTCGATACTGGTTCAGAGGGGGAAATGGGCAGGTGTTGACCCTGTTTGCCATTATAATGATTTACACTTTGTTGTGGATCAGGCCAAAGACCACGACTAACTTCATGTTGCAACTAAATTAGAGAAGAACACTTCACAAATGCTTCTCAATTGATTGTGTCAAAGGCCTTTGTAAGGTCCATGAGGGTCCAAGACATCAGTGAAAACCATGTCCATTGTAACTTTCTGGGGCTAAAGCCACACTGAGACTCTGGAAGGAGTTCCTCAACCGTAGGGAGGAGCCATTTGAAAAGGACCTTGGCGATGAGTTTTCCAATGGTCGACATCAGGGATTTGACCTTGCAGTTACCACAGTTTGACATGTTCCCTTTGTTGACAATGCTAACTTTGGCATGTGGGAGCCCTCCCGGGATGCTCTCCACCTTTTAGATAGGGCACACAAGGACATTCAGCTACACTGGGAGCTCAGTGCCTCCACACTTCAATGCTTCAGGGGGAATACCATTTGCACCTGCAGCCTTGTTCTTGAGCTGGAGGTCTGCCTTTTCACCAAGGCTAGGCGATAACTGAATTCCCTGAGTGTAATATGCTGCTGGATGCAATTCAAGAACTTCCACATGCTCAGCACTGACCTGGCTTTCAATAGAGATGGCTCATCGAGTGAGCAGGACCCCTGACATATCTGCCAATCAGGACTCCCTAATTGGACAAGGTGACCAGCCATAACCATTTTCCCACTAGGTCAACTTCCTCAGATTCTGGCTTGGTTACTGACACCATGTGCTGGACTGTCAACCAGCAGAAATTTATCTTCTTCTGCAGTTGGTAATGGCATCAAGGCTGTCACACCTGCCTTGAGGTTTCTTCTACACTGGGAGAATGAGGAGAACCCACAGGTGTGGACATCCTTGCCATCTGAGGAGCTAGTTATGCCGTGCTCTTGGTCACTTGCGGGTTACAGCTATCATGTGATCCTCACAATTGTTCAGGAACACTTCTCCGACGTCATGTCCTTTACTTCGACCATGCCTGTTCCCCATGCATGCCATTCCAATGGTTTAAACAGCACATTTTGTCCAATGTAGTAAAGTGCCTCAAGAGCAAAATGGAGTTTTGTGGTCAGCATTGAAGTTCCTGATGCCATTTAACATTCACATTCATATTCACATTCCAATCCATGACAGAAATGAAAACTGGCATTACACCCAGTACCAGTCCCTGCATTTGTCACAGGCCTCCACTCTTTTAAAACCAAAGATGTAAATGGAAAAATAAAACCAAGATGTCCTGATACTGCCTGCATCAGACATTCCTGAATCAGACACATCACCAGGAAAAATGGTGCACTCATTCAAAACTGAAATTAAACTGCTTTCACTTTGCTTACTTCTTTCTAGCTTTCCCCAGAGCAATTGTGTCTTTTTTGTTTAACAGGCTAAAACTGGCTTTCCCTGCCCCACCGACCACTTGTGAGCAGGAGCTACTGGGGGCCAAAATAAATATATACTCAAGCAAATTAGACAACACATGAACAGCTCTGATGAGGACTCATTTGGTCTTGAAATACTAGCTGCCCTCTCTCGTGGATACTCTCTGACCTGTTGTGATCTCCAGCATTTGTTCCTTTCAACCAAATAAAAAACTAAACAACTAAATGCTATTTTCAATAAAATAAATCTCTGCTCTGTTGCAATTGAAAACTCCTGGGATATGAACAATAATGGTTTAAATTCAGAGAAAGCATACCTGTACATTTCAACTAAAAATAACATATCACTCACAACGATCCCTACGAAAAACATCTGGGACAGCAATGGTTCAGGACTACAATTAAAGCCCCCTTGGATCAAAAGTGGGCAGCTTGCCGGCAATGAAGTCTGACAGTGAGGTAGATTCGGAAGTGTTGCAGTGATGACATAGCCCTGTTCGACACCGTTTGAGAGGGTGAATGGGTAGGTGTTGAGGCTGTTTGTCATTTTGATGAATTACATATCATTGTGGAGCAGGCTGATCATGGTACAAGTAAAGCAAAGAAGAACGCTCTAGAAATACTTCCCGATTGATGATGTTAAAGGCCTTTTTAAAGTTCCCAGAGGGCCATATACAGCAGTGAAAATCATGTTCAATGGATCACTCTCTGGCTGAAAGCCACACTGAGATCCTGAAAGGACTTCCTCAGTCACGGGGAGGAGAAAGTTGAAAAGGACTTTGGTAATACATTTCCAATGATTGACATCAGGGATATTCCTCTGTAGTTACCACAGTCTGACATGTTCATCTTTTCATAGAATACTTACAACTTCGGCATCTTGGAGCTCTTCTGGGAAGCTCTCCTCCTTCCAGATAAGGCAGTCAAGGGCATGCAGCTACATTGGGATCTCAGTACCTCTACACTTCAATGCCTCAGTAGGAATGCCATTTGAACCTGCAGCCTGTTTCTTAAGTTGGAGGACGGACTTATCTATTTCATCCAAGATTAGGTATTGCTGATCTCCTTGAGTATAATTTGCTGTGGGATGCAATTCAAAGAATTTCCATGTGCACAGTACATGATTCTGACCTAGCTTTCATAAAGATGGCTCCTCAAGAGAGCAGAACCCCTGACACACCTGCCAGACAGGACTCCCTGACTGGATCAGGTTACCAGGCACATCTTGAGAAATTATATTCAATGAGATTCACTGGAGTGGACAGGAACTTGATACCATATGTGGAAGCTTTGCATGTCAGCACCACAGCTCACTGGGGATTATTCTGTGCTGAAACATTAAATGACGAGAGCTGCTTGTTCAATTCCCAAAAGGCTACTTCTGGGCAATGTGACTATTTGCAAAGCTGACCCATTCAGTTTCAGACAAACTCTGGGAAGCACATACTATCAGGCAGTCCTCTCTGTCAGTGAGCAGCAGTAACCGGATACCATATGGTGAGGCTTCGCACGGCAGCGGCACATCTCACTGGAGATCATTCTGTGCCAAGACATTAAATGATGATAGCTGCTTTTTCAATTCTTGTAAGGGTTCTTCTTGGTGACGTGAGTATTTGCAAAGTTGGCCCTTTCTGAATACCAAATCTCAGCTGCCAAAATGGAGGCCAGGTAATTACACAATTTTCTGTCATATTTCACCAACCCAAGGAAAGACTAGAAGCTCCGATGCAGACGTGGGAGCTGATGAACCCTTGGTTGCCCTTGCTTATCTTTCAATGTGTGCTACCCACTTGTCCATGTTGTAGCTTAATTATGTCACTTGGGGTGCCTTGGAATACATTTGTTTTCCTCCTAAAGTCTTGAATAAACATTAAATGATCTTTATTGAACTTCCCAGTGATTAGCAAATATTCAGATAAATAGGGACCATGGGTAGATCTTGTAAACTGTTCTCCACCATTCACTGGAACAATTCACTGGAATGATATCCCAAAACAAAGGCATTCAAGAACAGTGGTTACACCCTTTATGGGTATCAACTGTAGCATATTTATGGGAATCCTCACTGAAGGACAATGCCATGTTCGTATGGCTCATATTCAGCTACTAAAGGACAGGGCATCTGTCGTTTTCCAGACAAGTCCTCAATGTGTTGGATTGGTTATATTCCTGGCTTCAAAAATTCACTCATTGATTCTTTAAAACCTCCACATCAGCAAATTGACACATAATGGGATCAAATTGTCCTGCACATAGGGTACACTGCAGTGGTTTGATCATCGCTTAGCTTTCCAAGCTCTTGATTTGTGGCTCTACTTTTGCACGTTAGGGAAATGGGACTGATAGTGTGCGCCTGTCGTGCCAAATGGCCCACTTCTGCACTGTAGAGGTTCTGTCAACTCCTAGGACTCTCTGTTCGACAACACTCCACAGGCCGTTCCAAAAGTAGTCTTGGCTTCTTCTTCTTACCAAAATGCAAGATTTTGTATGTATCAAAATTATACTCTACCTGCCACTTCTCACAAACCGTGCACCCTATATTCTCATGCAAATCCTTCAGATATATGACAAACGGCATTGGACACATCACCGATTCCTGTATTTATCACAAGCCTCCAGTCTGAAAAACAACACCCATTATGTGCAACAGATTCTGTCCAAATACACATCGTACCAGCACATACACTCTCCTCTTCCAAAACAGAAACAAAAGCTGCTTTCACTTTGTAAAACAAAAAAAAAAGACACTGCTCCTCTAGGGAAAGACAGAAGGAAATAAACAACCAAAAATTGGCTCTCGCTGTGCCAACCAACCACTCGTGGGCATGGGCCATACAGCACCAAAATAAAAATAAAGTCAAGGTCATCAAATAAAACAAACAACAAAAGAACAACTCGGATGCGGGGTCTCCTCGTCACAAAATCTTAGTTTGCTCTCTCTCATGGATTATGTCTGACCCACTGTGATCTCCAGCATTTATTCATTTCAATGATATATTTTTTTTTAAATCGGCTCTGCTTTGTTGACATTGAACACTCCTGAGAAAGGAATCTGGGAATGGTTAAAAATCCAGAAGAAGGATTCCTGTTCATTTCAACCTGAAATAACTTACCGCTCACACTGATCCCCATCAAGGGTTTCTGGGATAGTGACATTGCAGGACTTCAATACAAACCCCCTTGGCCTAAAATTGGGCAGCTTATCTGTGGTGAGGTCCTGCAGTGAGGTAGATTCAGAGCGATTTTGTTGTAATGACATAGCCCCGCTTGACACAGGTTCAGAGGCAGAATGGGTCAGTATTCAAGCTGTTTGTCATTAAGATGACCTACACATCGTTTCAGACCTGGTGAGGGATGGCGATGCACCTCTTGCATCTCAGAAAATGGTTACCTTTCTACAATCAAAGAGAAAGTGGGACAGTTTGGTATCCAATGAAGTTTTCAGCTGTTCACTTAACTTTGCCCTCAATATTTGGACTGTTCTTTCCGCCATACAATAGGACAACACATGCATGGGTCACTACATGCCGAATGTCATTCGATTTTAGGTAATACTCAAAACTACCTGCTGGCAAATGAATGCACTTTATCTGTGATCAACATCATTACGTGTACAGATCCCACAAAACGGACTGGCACATTCGATGCGTAACTGAGCTAAGGTTAGACCGAGCAGAGCCATGAATATAGTGCACTGCTGGTGACAATTTCTGTCCTTCTTGGCATTGTGGATACTGCCCAAACAACATGGCTGCATCGGCATCCAATTCTGGCCACGAAACATAATGTATTGCCAACGTCTTCATTTTAGAAATGATAGGATGAGCCTAGTAGCATTTAACTGTTACCTGATCATGACCTTTGCTTGTGACAAACACGTTTGCTCCCCATATTAGTCTGCCACCATCAATGGTCATCTGCCCTTGCCAGCTCCAGAAAGAATTCCATCCTGCTTGTGATGACCCTTTCGTTTTGAACACCACCAGCGGTTTTTGCTAAGCAAGGACGGGAAATTCTTATATCTACAGTGTGATATTGTCAGAAATAACTAGAAGGGAAGCAGAAAATTTAAAACCAAAATGGACTCTTCCTTTGGTGGAACGCACCATGGTGACTTCAGGCAGTAACCAGGTGACTGCAGGTATGGTGTTCCAATTTATAAATCCATGCACTCAGAAGAAGAGCTCACTTCTGAATTTAACCTGAATCTGCAAGTGGGATAGCCCTGCCTTCTTCAGGAAGCTCTAGCAGGGTTTTGTGGTCCATTTCTACATCAAAAACATATTGGTTGAACTTTGTCACACAAAGGTTACTGACAAACATTCCATCTCCATCTGGACGCATTTTCATTCGGCGTCAGCCAAACTCTGGGATGCACATAATATGAGGTGATTCTCTCTGTCGGTTAGCCAGCAGTAACAGGATACCAAATGATGAGGCTTCCCATGTCAGTGCCACATCTCACTGGAGATCACTCTGTGTCAAAACATTAAACACGGATAGATGCTTTTTCAATTCTCATAAGAGTTCTTCTTGGCGATATGATTACTTGCAATGCTGGCCCTTTCTGAATATCACATCCTAGCTGCCAAATGGAGGCCAGGTGATGACAGAATTTTCCATAATAATTCAACAACCCAAGGAAAGACGGAAGCTCCGATGCAGACATGGGAGCCAAGGGAACCTTGGTTGCGCTTGCTTTATCTTTCAATGTGTGGAAGCCACTCTTGTCCACTCTGTAGCCCAGGAAGGTCACTTGGGCTGCCTTGGAACATATTTGTTTTCCTTCCTAAGGTCTTGTTCAAACATTAAATAATATTTATTGATCTTACCAGTGATTAGCAAATCTTCAGATAGATAGGTACCATGGGTAGATCTTGTAAACTGTTCTCTGCCACTCACTAGAACGATTTACCGGCTGATGATATCCCAAAGAAAGGCTGTCAAGTACACTAGTTACACCCTTTATGGGTACTGATTGCAGCATATTTATGGGAATCCTCATTGAAGCACAATACCAAGTTCATATTGTCCATATCCAGCTTCATAAAGGACAGGGCACCTGCAGTTTTGCAGACATGGCCTCAATGTGATGGATGAGTGACATACCTGGCTTCAAAAGCTAGCTCATCAATTCTTTAAAATGTCCACATCGGCAAAGTGACTCATAATGGATTAGAATTGAGCTGCAAGTAGGGAACATTGTAGTGGTTTGGTCATTGCTTAGCTTTCCAGGCTCTTGATTAGTGCCTCTACTTTTGCACGTAAGGGAAATGGGACTGATACTGTTGGGCCTGTTGCTTCAAATGGCACTGTAGAGGTTCTGTCAACTCCTAGGCCTCACTATTTGACAACACTCCACAGGCCCTACCAAAAGTGGACCAAAAAGCAACGTTTGGCATGTATCAAGATTATACTCGACTGGCCACTCCTCACAAACCATGCACCGTATATTCTCATCCAAATTATTTACAGAAATGACAAATGGCATGGACATACCACCAATTCCTATATTTGTCACAATCCTCCCGTCTGAAAAACAACACCCAACAGACACTCCCCGAATAGGCATAGTACCAGGACATACACTCTGCTCTTCCAAAACAGAAACAAATGCCGTTTTCAATTTGTAAAGCAAAAAAGACTGTTTTTGTTTCTCTATTCTGTTCTTCCAGGGAAAGACAGAAGGAAATAAACAATCAAACATTGGCACTCCTGGACTCAGTGCCCACCAACCACTCATGGACTTGTTCCACACAGCGCCAAAATAAAAATAAACTCAAGGCAGTCAAAGAAAACAAACAACAAATGAACAGCTCAGATGCGGCGTCATCTCACGCAAAACCTTAGCTTGCTCTCTCTGACCCGCTGTGATCTCCACCATTTAACTAGGTGAATAAATCCTCTCTGCTCTGTCATGATTGAACACTTCTGGAAAGGAACAACAATGGTTTGAAATCCAGAGAAAAGACAAATGCTCATTTCAACTGAAATAAATTACCACTCACACTGACCCCCATCAAGAGTTTCTGGGACAGCGACATGCAGGACTTCAATACAAGCCCCCTTGGCCTAACAGTGGGCGCCTTATCAGTGGTGAGGTCCTGTGGCAAGATAGATTCAGAGAAGTATTGTGGTGATGACACAGCCATGCTCGACGCCAGGTAAAAGAGGGAATGGACGGGTGTTGAGGCCGTTTGTATTACGATGATTTGCATCTTGCTGTGGATCAGGTGACGGACGGTTGACAAAGTTCATGCTGCATCAAAAGCAGAGAAGAATGCTGCCCAAGTGCTTTAGATTGATGGTACCAAAGGCCTTGTAAGACACAAGTAGGCCATTTACAATCGTGAAAAACATGCATAATATGCATCTCTGCGGCTGAAGGTCACACTCAAACTCTGGACATAGTTCATCAGCCATAAGGAGGAGACAGTTGAAAAGGACCTTGGTGATGAATTGTCCAGGGGTCAACATCAGGGACACTCTTCTGTAGTACCACAGTTTGACACGTTCCATTGTTTGAAAATTTTCCTGACTTTGGTATGATGGCAGCTCATCTGGATGCTCTCCTCCTTCCAGAGAAGGCAGACAAGGATATTCAGCTGCACTG